>NC_141609.1:3305704-3473204 GCF_047967505.1 Dipteris shenzhenensis
AAAGCCAAAAGAACTCTCTCTTAGTACAAAAGAATAGGTGAACCCTATATGTGGGTCTCAAACCAAACTCAGCTAACTAAGGTGGCATACTAACCGAGCCACTAACTAGAGTACATAAAGATAGATGTCATCCAGCTATTATTCATGGGCGGTGTATCAACCGCATCTACAGCTAACAAGTTGGTGACATAAATGCACAACGGTCACCCTGGCATATCACGAGTGGAGCTCGATATCTCAACATTAAAATGTAAAAGTAGAGTATTTTTATAAAGGGACTTGGGAGGGATTTTAGTTAGAATTTTGTTAGCATACAGAACATGAAAATATTTCAGTTTGTTTTAAACAGGAGACAATTGTAAATGCAATTAACCATTGTTGAGAAGAGTAGCAGTGCGTACCTCGGGTGAACCAGAAGGGGCAATCTGCAAAATCGAAGAGCCAAAGTAGGTGCTTATCCGAATCGATGGAGTAGTGTAGATCATCATCATCAAGAGCTTTAACTTTGGGAACTGAAGTAGTGGAGGTCGGCAGGGAGTTTTTAACCAGGGAAGCTTGCGAAAGATTAATCTCAGGAGTAAGAAGGGAAGTCTTCTGAAGTTTGAGTGTATACTTGGGAGGGGAATTGTGTTTGCGTTTGAGTGAGGGGTTAGTTTTTGAAGACGAGGGAAGGGAGCGAATGCCAAGAGCAAGAGAAGGTCCAGGAAGGTTTTGGAAGGAGGAGGAGAAGGTAAAGTCAATGGAGGGTGCAAGGGATTTGTTAGTTTCAATAAGTATGACTCGGAAATGATAAAAGGTGATAAGGGAAAAAATGACTTCTTTTGGTAACTAAGAGGTCCAATTGAGAAAGGCAAAGAACTTAGCTGGAAGAGAGCCGAGAGGAAAGAAGATGTCCAAGTGATTAAGCATGTACCATAAAACATGGTCAAGCCACAAGATGGAGGACTTACAGGAGAGATTGGTCTTCTTGATAAGGCAGGTACATTTAATGTAAGGACGAAACACATTCTAGCAGTTTTTGACATAGTAATTGTCATCTTTGTTTGAGAAGCCAGAGTCCTGTTGGTTGGAGCCTTTGGAGCGGAAAAAGATCTCCTTAGTGAGACCACACTTGGAGTGATCAACCGGTTTTAAGATAGAAGGGGATGTGAGGAAGTAATTAGAATTCAAATGTTGCCGACCATGGTAGGCATCATTTTTGCATTGTTCGACCTTTTTGGAAGAGAGGTTGCAAAGGAAGGCTAAAGACTGGATGGTGAAAGGGGTAAGGAAGATAAGATTGTCAAGGCACCATATTTTGTGGTCGAGTAAAGGGGCTTTCATTTCGATGTGTCTGGAGGGGAGTAAAGGAACACATGAGGCGAAATTCGTTAGCTCTTTTCCTTCAAGGGGTTGAGGAGGCTAGGAGTGAGACTGGGATAGGGTTGCAAAAGAAGCTTTGTCCTCAAGGGAGAGGAGGTCAAGGTTGATGAAGGAATGAAAGGTACTATTGGGAGGGGCAAGGCCGACAAGGATGTGGAGTGGGAAAGCACCATTGAGAATGAGCATGTCATTGGCGAGGCCGGGGATAATGGAGTGATACTCATTAAAAGTAGTGGTATCACCGAGATTGATTGTGGAAAGATTATCAGCAACTTTTTGAATTCTTGCTAGAGCGCCATGAGTTTCAGAATGGGAGAATTTTAGAAGTTTAACCCAATCATTGAAGGAGAGGGTTTTGATGAGTAGAGGGGAGATTTTTGCCAAATCATTAAGATCACAAGTCCTGATAAACGAAAAGAACTCAAACACACTTGAAAGCATGAGACTATTGCCTGTGAAGCAGGAAAAGGAGCAGGCAGTGGGTTGTTGAGAGTCTTTGCCTAGAGCAAGACATCCCAAGAATGTTTCTGTAAAGGAGGGAATAAGAGAAAAAACCAAGTTAGAAAAGGAGTCAAAAAGCCAAAAAGCGGCCTTGATGACTTAAAGGAACTATGTGCAACCAACCAGACTTTACACTCTAGCCCTCTACACTCATTACTCTCCCCGCTACCTCTACGTTGCCACCACCTCCTCAGACTCTACTGCCTACAAAACCCCCCCTGCCCTTTCGTACTCTTGCCCCCTTACTCCCTCACCTGCTCCTTGTATTCCGCCCCCCCTACACCTCTCTGCTAATCTCCTCTACCTGCAACCTCTACGCGTTGCCTCACCTCTACTTGCATAGCCCCCTACTTCTCTTTACCGCAGCCTCTACTGTTGCATCTACTGACTCGCTGGTCAGAACCTCTTTTACTTTCCTTTGCCCATGCCCACTCTGCATTGTCCCTCTGTCTTCATACCTCTGTTGGCTCCCTACGCTGCCCTCTTGCTCGGACTCCCCTCTTGGCTGCAGACTTCTACTGCACCTCCTTGCTGATTCGTGCCCGCCAGCCCTTCCTTGCCTTATATCTCTATTGCTCCTCCTTGTTGTTCGCGCCCGCCATTCCCTATAAAGAAGCTTCCTCTCTAGCATCTCTACGTGTGGGTCCCGAGTCCCACACACATCTCTACTGCTCTCTAATCGGAATCTTTTCACACGCCCGCACTCATTGGTGATTGGATAGTGAACACTGTGCACGCACGACCTACGAGCTCTCTCCACCACCTCAAGCCCTCAATGGACTCACAGGTCCCCTCCTTGCTTTAATACTCTCACACTTTCTCTTCTCACATGCTATTCTTTAAACTCCTTTGAGTTCACATACCTTGTAAAGGTCCCCTCTTTACCTAAAATTTCCTTTAGCTTTTTAAGTTTTTATTTAACCTTTTTTAATTTCTTTTCCCCCCTTGTTATGCCCTTTTCCCCTCTTCTTTGCATTTTTTCATACTTATTTTTAAACCCTTTAAATCCTTTTATGTTTAAAGCATTCGCATAAATTTCTTTTATCTTTTTTGCTTCTAAATACTTTACACTAATAGTAAGTTTTATTAAAGTTTAATTTTTTATTACTTTTAAAATCTTATCACTTCTCTTCCTTTCCCTTCTTTTTCATCATTTCCTAAATTTTGTGATGCTTTTAAATTAGTGATAACCCTTATTAACCTTCTTTATCTATATAGCCTAAAGTTTCTTTTAAACAACCCCCCCTCCTCTTCCCCTCTCTCTCCCCCTTATCTCTCTCCCCTCTTTCTTTCCCTCCTCTCTTATTTTATTCATTCTCCTCTCTCATTCTAGCCCTTTGTTAGTCCTTCTTCTTTAGTTCCATTACTAAATTCCCACTACAAATTTTAGCGTTGTGTTTTTCTTTTTTCGCTCCACATAGCCTTTTTTCCATAGTTCCTCTTCATACTTCTAATCTGTTACACAAAATGTACTTTTTTAAGTTTGCAAAGGTTACTTCTTAAAACTTATCACCTTTTTTCTCCCTTCCCTTTCCTCCACTCAATAATGAAAAACTTTTTTCTCTTCTAGCCTAATCTCTTCTAAATCATTTCTCCAAAAAACTTCCTTCCTCCCCCTAGTTTATATATATTCATAACTCTCACTTTTTCTAACTTAATTTCTCTTTCATTCTGCTTACGTCTATTTTTTCATTGTACCCTCACTTTATCAACCCCTCGCATAATTTCTAGTAATCACACCATTACTCCATACAATTTTGCTTTCATAGTGTTTTCACTAGCTTTGTAAGTCAATGATTAGTGTTTATTTTTATTGTGACTCCGATAACAAGGAAGGGGTGTTTATGACACCTGTCTTCCCAACCAAGGTTTAACTGGTTCTCACCATGTTTTTCTTGTTGGATGGTGGCAGGTAGGCAGATTCCCCTCTTCAATAAAAGTGATGCTACCAATGACTACTCAAAGCATTACTACTCACTTTATCTCTTTTGGAAAAAATTGTTCTTCCTTTAATGATGTCTATTCCTTTTTTGTGGATATTTATTGCAAATTACTTCTATTAAAACTTTTCTCTTTTTTCACTCCAAATTTATCTACTTTTCACTATGAAAGGGGTGTTGTTAATGTCTACTAAACACACACACACATGTGCATGCTCAAGCACGCATGCATGTGCACACATAGACACACGTGTGCATGTGCACATACACACATGCATGCGCATGCCCAGGCGTGCACACATAGACACACACACACACACACACACACACACACACACACTCATAGGTACCCAATTGGAGGAACTCTTAGAAAGAATTAAAAATCTAACCAAAACGTTTTACATAAAAAGTTAAATGTAAGGGTACCATTTACATATACGTGCATTAGTCCAACTCTACATGTGACTTCATTGACCTTCATAGATATCACCTGCAAATTCTCCCTTGCCATCTCTATAGCTTGCTTTTGCATGTGCACGTATAATAATTTATGAGAGCATCTCCAAAACAAGGATCGGCCATTAGTTGTATAGTTTTAAAATGATAAACGGTGGTAGATGACTTGACTCTGTGACAGATAATATCCCAAATGATATAAAAGAAAGAGGAAGCTGCTTTGGTGAATGGCCGTAGACTTGCATACTCTTCTAACAACCAGGGCAACAAATTCATTGTGATAGCGCTTCCTTGTTGAGTAGCCAACGGACTGATCAATTACCTTCTCAAGCAATGACAACATGGCCCAAGTACACTCCTTGTGTACTTAGCACATTTCGGTGGAATAAGGGATGATAAGATAAGGTCGTTGAGTGAGTACTCTTTATGAGTGCATTATTGAATTTGTTGATTCTCCTCTACTATTATTTCGATCCCATAGCCCAATATTAGGGGTGAGAATTCTTGTGGCTTTCGAGCACTAGATTTTGACCAAACCGCAATAGTTGGTGGGGGGCAGGACATCTAAATTCCGTGGCTAGTGGACATAAAATTGTACACCCTTTTTCGGGCGAAAAAGTGATGCCAAGAAAGGAGTGTTGCCTCTAGGTTTCAACTTGACCTAAGGCGAAGTTCACACCACCTGGTGGCACAGGCTAAGTATTGAGGAGAGCCAATGAGACACAACAGTGGGCAGTTCACACCACCCGGCAGACATCTCCAACCTAGGCTGAGGTGTCTCTCCACCTCACGAGAAAGTCTCCGACATTTCCGTTTGGATTGGCAGCCCCACCCATGCCCTCTGGACTCTCTGACGAGCCAATCACGAGAAAAGAAGTGCATTTGTTGTCATCGCCAGAAATTCGGAGCCGTGGACATAGTCCGGCAAGGGCACGGTTACAAAGGGTTGGGCGAGGGCAAGGGCAGGTTGGAGACTTTATCGTGAGGTGGAGAGACACCTCAGCCTAGGTTGGATTGGCAGCCCCACCCATGCCCTCTGGGCTCTGTGACGAGCCAATCACGAGAAAAGAAGTGCATTTGTTGTCATCGCCAGAAATTCGGAGCCGTGGACATAGTCCGGTAAGGGCACGGTTACAAAGGGTTGGGCGAGGGCAAGGACCGGTGCGAACCGAGCCTAAAGGGATGAAGGCAGTCAATCCGATGAGAGAATAAACTTGACCAAAATTTGAAGATTCAAACTTTTCACAGTTGAGCATCGCTTGTTCATGTGGAGGTTGGGCAGAAATCGCGTTGTGGCTTCTCGTTCATGCCGAGCTTTTCTGAGTTTCCTCTGTCGTCGCCCTTCCCTCCCCTCTCAGTCTTCTCACCCGCCCCTTTCATGTTTTGCATCCACTTTTTTTAGCTCAAAAACTACCATGCAGGACAATGCCCAGCATTCAGCTTTGCCTGTTACCTTAACAACCCATCAGAAGTTTGGTGCGTCTGACTCTGCCTCCAGGCCAAAACCTGTCGATCCAGCTGAGTACAGCATCCTCAAAGAAGGGGACGCTGACATTTTGTTGCATGGCAATGATGTTTTCTATAACAAAGCTCAGGTATATCCCGACTTTCTGGCTTGTTGCAACTGTGAAACTGCGAGAAGTTTGAACCACGTGCGGGTATATGTAAGATATGATAATATATACATCCGTAAAGACTCTACGGTTTTCTGCTGGACAAGTACCATTTTGCCCGCTTCCCCTTGCCCAGGCTAACTTACCCCTTGACAAAGTCCCCAGAGATTGGTCTTCTGTCTAAATCTTCTAGTGTCGGAACCAACCAATATGTCATAAGAAGGACCTTATTTCACGAGTGTTGTCATTATGTTAAGACTATGGTGCAACTTCTGGGTTTGACGAAAACCTCATCCAAACACATAGTGCCTAAAATTTTCGAGGCTGAGAAAGAATAGATTGCAATCCAACACGTCAAAGCTGCGACTACTACACGTTGCGTTATTGTTTATTGTTTGGTTGCAAAGCTTCAGATGGCAAGAGGGCAGAGCGGGGGTGTATTTCTTGTCTGGTTTCAAAGCTCCTAATGTCGTGGAGGTCAATGTTTGGTCCCTGTTTGGTTTTCTAATGCGACTCCATGATGATGGAAGGAGGTTAGACGTCTTTGCTATATTAAAATATTAGGCTTCATTAAGAGCTCTTTAGTTATTCATGGAGCATTCCATGTGGCTGAAGGAGAGGCCAGATTTTCATTTGATTCCACAATGCTACCTGCCTAACGAGGTTCTTGAAACTCCGATTAAGAAGACATACATTTGTCTCTGTGAATCTGACTCTTGGGATCCCTAAAAATGATTGTGCCTGTTTAGTTGAAAGCTAGGCTGTGCTTGTATCATGCTTTCTTCAATATAATGAAGATACACAATTTTGTCTATCTCATATTTATTGAACTGCCAAATGATTGCATGGTTCTTACTTAAGTTTATGGGCATCCCTCAGCCTGTGGACATGTGGCTAACTCTAGGACAGCTACAGGGTTACCAGACCACCAGGAGGAAGCCATGTGACAAAAGCATGAGGTGGAGCCATGTGGATGGCGGCGGTGGGCTGCAACATCATCAACAGCAGATCATTCAAGCCCATGTGGCAGCCACGTGGGCTCCCACATTTGCAAAGGCCTGCAAACCATCCGGGCGCTGATGGATTCCGACCAAACTCCCATCCCATTGTTCAAAATATTTTTTGATGTTTGTCAATCATTGACGCTTGTAGTGACTTTCTTCATAGCTATGCCTGTGCCAGCACGTAGAGTACGCATTTGACTCGATGACTGCAAGGTGGATCTTTCAAATGAGATGGTCCTGAGTCTGCTCACCTGCAAATGGATACTGAAGAAAGTACAAGTAGCCACAGTATGGGCCCAAAGTCAACTAGCTGACTAGGACTAGGAGCAAAATGTCCTAACTAGCCTACAAGTCTTCCAGATGTTTACAAAGCAAGCGTAGACATTCTGGCAAGAATAGCCTAGCCAGCAGCTCTGAGACAGATCAGCAAACAGGTGCTGGCGTGTCATATGGCAGCCAGCTAAGCAGGAGCACAGATGAGGACAGATCAGCATGCCAACTACCACATCAGCAATTGGGCAACTCAGAAAGCAGGTGGGCCATTCCAAAGGTTCGCCACATCAACAGTTGCCCCTCTGACAGATCCATTGGCCCTGCCCCTAGTTGGATCAGTTCTAGAGGTGTTGACCCTATAAAAGGCCTTCCCACCCCTCATTCCTCTTGATCAGCGGCAGTTGCAGCCTCAGCCCTTTGGCCTCTAGCAGCCAGCTATCCACGGCAGCTCCCCTCTCAGCCCTTAGCCCTCAGCCTCTCCCCTCACCTCTCCAGCCTCAGCCCATCATGTGGGATCCCCTCCAGCTCCTCCAGCCAGTCATACAAATCACTAATCTGTGTGGCGCTGATCATGGGAGAATCAAAGGGAGAGAAACTCGCTGTCAACCAGCTTGTTTTCAGAGAACCAGCTTGTTTTCAGAGAAACTCGATGTCAACCATCTTGTTTTCAGAGAACCCAGCTCACTACCTAGGGATTCTTTGAAATAGGGCCAACAACCAGGGTGGGGGACTATACATCCAGCAAATACCTCGCTTTGTGAATACATAAAAGACACCTGCAGGCCAAGCCTTACAGAAACGCTCCTGCCTCTCAGATCTTGGTGTATCTTGATGTCCCACGCTCCCATATGGCGCACAACTTGTAGATGATGCCCTGCCAAATGGTGATGAGGGTAGCCGTGAGGTAGACCAGGTCATCACCAAGCTGCAGCGGATGATCTAGATCTTCCAAGCAGTGATGCCAGAGAGCGACTCCTAAACATTGCCCTCTAGTGAAGACATAGGACCTTGCCGAGAAGGGGGAGTTGCATCCCGTATCTTCATCGAGAAGACCCTTTGTCCCTAGATCTTGTAAGGTGTGGTGACCGTGTCAATGGAGAAGCCCCCCTTTGTCAGCTAGGCTGCCATACCCTTGGTAAAGTCCCGTTGCATCCTCTGCTTCCGTGGAACGAAGAACACTAGGTGCGGGCCGAGGAAAATGGGACTTTGCTCCACCAAGGCCTAGTGGTGAGATGGGGGAGCTCAATTGGAGAAGAAAGACTCCTCTCTCGTAGATGGTGACCTCTTGGATGTGTTCACCCCCTAGGGCCATCTAGTCATGAACCTGGCTCCTCGTAGGCATGAGGCCAACAATATGGCCCACTACTGATGTCATGTGCACGGATTGATATCTGACGTGTACTGGGTACACAAGACTAGCTTAGGTAGCCTGGGGAGGCTTAGGGCTAGGAAGGTTTGATTCTTGGTTTGAGTGGCAAGGGTACGAACCAATTAGAGGTCTTCGCTATTTTTGGCGCTTGGGGCTCGAGTCTATATAAGGGGCCTAGAGGTTCAGGTCTCAGTGAGCCGATGGGAGCAAGTCTCGTTCCCAGGTGCTAGGTCTGATCCTGGATTGAGTCGCGGATGCGCCTTGCATCATAGTGTAGCCCAAGGCCTAGCAGCAGATCCGAGGCTTCACAGCACCACCTGGTGGTATGGGATACCAGGCTGGTTAGGATCTGGTTGGGAGTTCGTGCTAGTAGCTCAGCTCGTGGCTCGAGGGGGACATCTCCTGATTCGGGATTGCATCCCGTAGATGTCATGGTTGGGTGGTGAATAGCCTCCTCAGTCTCTTCACGTTTGGTGTGTTCTTGTGTTTGCTTGCAGGTCAGAGGTTTCAGGAGTGCTGGGGTTGTGTTAGTTGGTATTAGAGCCAACTCCTGAGGTTGGAACTTCTGTTGCGATAATTTTGGACGATTTTTTCTCTAGGTATGCCCTAATTTCGAAATTCATGTTCATTACTCTGTCAGTGCTTGATTGGTTCATCGGTTAAGGAAAGTGGTTAAGATTAGGGAAAGAAGGTAGGAGCATGCAGAGCATGAGTGAATTCGAAGTTGAACTGAGGCGTTAGGTGAGAGAGAGAGCAAGGTGTAGCTTGGAGGGACAGAGAACAATTGCAAGGGAGAGAGATTGCAGGAGAGATGCGCTCGCAGGAGTGAAGTGATGGGCTGATCATTGGTAAGCAATGGGCTGAGGCGGAGCTTCAGTTGAACCCAGGTACGGTAGGCTGAGGAGTGACCACGAGGGTGCCAAGGGCTGTTCGCAGCCAAGGAGGGAGTCGAGGGGTGCGCCATAGCTTGGAGCAGGCCGTAGGCAAGGCTGTGTCAATTCGGGGGGGGCCTGGATGCTAAAAAAAGCACTACCCCTCCAAGTTAGGAGGGGGGCGCTTTCTTAGAGGCTGAGCCCTCTAAAAGCATCGCTCCCCACTCTAGACCTTCTCGCAGCAGCTGCTCCTCCCCTATGGGCAGATTTGTGCGCAAGCCTCTACCCCACCAAATCCCCTTCCCGATTTGACGCTCTGGTTCCGCCTGCTGCAGACCTCTATACGGGCCAGCAAGGAGCTCGGCTCCTGGATTGACAGCCTCCGCCAGCCCCTTCTCCTTTTGTCCAGCCAGCCTCTTTCTCTCATCCCCCTCTGTTTTGTCAGGTTTTCTCTCTGTTCCAGCCTCCCAGTTTCGAGACCACCTGTTTCTTCTCTTCTCTCAGCCTATTTTCTTCATCAGATTTGAATCAGTTATGGCTGATTCTGTAGACCCCGAGCTTGCGATGGGAGACCAGGATGTGAACTATCATGCGGAGGATGACCAGGGTCTCTACGATGATCTGATTACAAAGACAGCCTTTAGTGAATTCACCACTGCTCTTGATGAAAAGTTTGAGGAGGTTAACACGAATCAAATGGGGTTGACACAACAACTCCAAGGGATTCATACTACACTCACACTTTTGACTAGCATTGTTCAGGCGCTCACGCATGTGGATGCCATGGCTTCAGTGTTAGGTCTGAACATCACTCCAGATCCTTTTCCCGAAGATCAGAAGTCTTGTACCAAGGAGGTTGTTGACACTTGGTTGCACAAGTGGCAAGTACACTTCTAGTTTCACTCTTACCCGGATGACAAGAAAATACAGCTTGCAGCAGGGTTTATGTCAGGAAAGGCTTTATTGTGGTGGAAGGAACTTCGACCCAAGCCTGCAACATGGATAGACATGGATAGAATTCGAAGGGGTCTTCAGGATAGAGTTTCTGAAGGAGGATGAAGATTATGATATCGTAGGCAAGCTCAAAGCCCTCGATATGTCCAAGCTGAATCTGACTTTTGAGGTTTATCTTCAGAGTTTTCGAGATTTGCATACCAGAGCTACAAAGATGGATCTAGTGACCTTGTTAGGTTTCTTTGTGGATGGTTTGCCTGACTCGTACAAGTTACAGATCAAGAACAACAAGTGTACCACTTTGCAAGAGGTCATGAATTATGCGCGCATCTATGATGATACCATGGCTAGCGCAAAGGGAACCACAGTTGCCGACACGGGTGGGAAGAACAAGAGGAAGTTCTTCTTGTCTACCACTGGTATCGGGGAGTCGAAGTCTTTAGACAACGCCTCCAAGAAACATTCGACTCAGGTGAAGAATGGTCGTGCTCATTTCCTTCGTACCTTGAAGCTAAGAAAGAAGGATGTTGCTTCATATGCGAGGAGCAGGGCCACACTAGGAATGATTGTCCTAAGTGCAAGAACGAGAAGTAAGCGTCGGGACCGAAGCTCCATGTGGGTCTAGGTACCAAAGCTAAGGGGGCTAATCAAGTTTCGATGACAGGTATTTGTGTAAATGTCATTACCTGCCCACTTTCTTGTAATGGCACTCTTAATAATTCATTATTTGGTTCTTATGATCTTTTCTGAGTTTATGAAGAAGTTAGGGACCAAAGAGTTCACATTCTCTTTGACCCGGGCAGCTCTCACAATTTTGTTAATTACAAACTTGTGCAGAGGATGGGGTTGTCCACGATACCAAGCGATCACACCTACGAGGTGCAACTTTCAGTTGGGAAGCAGTTTTGGGATTGCAAGATTGAAGCGCTTTCTACCCGGATTCAAGACTGCACAGCTGCTCTTACGTGCTATGTCATGCACTTGGAGCATGTGGACTTGTTAATTGAAATAGAGTGGTTTAAAACCCACGATATTCGGATTGGATGGAAGGAACATACCCTTTCTTTTTTGGATAAGAACACCCAATTTTGTATTTAGTGTGATAATATTTCCTCTTCTCAGGGACCTATTGTATCTGCGATGCAGCTTTGGAATATATTAAACACTTCTCATTATGATGTGTATCAGTGTGTTTTGATTCTGCTTTCTTCATTTGTTGGCTCTGTTAATAACAAGAATGATTTAAGTGTGTTTGAACACCGTGAATTCAGAACGTTGTTGGATGCTTTCATGGATGTATTCCTTGCTCAATTGTCGGAAGGTTTACCTCCAGAACGGGCAGTAGACCATCGCATAGATTTAGTATCTGGTGCTCAACCTATTAGTGTTCCACCTTATAGGATGAGCCAGCTTGAGTAGGATGAGTTAGCTTCACAGCTCCAAGATTATCTGAATATGGGCTATATTCGCCTAAGTAAATCACCTTGGGGAGCACCTGTTCTCTTAAGAAAGAAGAAAGATAATTCGTGGAGAATGTGTATAGATTATAAACGATTGAATAAAGTGACAATTAAGAATCGATACCCTCTTCCTCGTTCTAATGATTTGATAGACCGTTTGGCCGAAGCGAAGTATTTCACTAAGATTGATTTGCGTACGGGTTATCACCAAATCCGTATTTATGCTAAACACATAGATAGAACCGCATTCCGAACTAGGTATGGCCACTATGAGTTTCTCGTATTACCTTTTGGTTTGACCAATGCTCTTGCCACCTTGCAGCAAATGATGAACGATTTGTTCCGAGATTTTCTAGGCAAATTCGTTGTTGTGTTCTTAGATGACATCTTGGACACCTCCGGATTGTCTTAGTTATTCTACGACAACATAAGCTCTATGCCAAGATGAGTAAATGTGACTTCGTCATGAAGGACATCATTTACTTAGGACAACAGATTTTTTCAGAAGGTATTAGCATTGATCTGAATCGTATCCAGAAGGTTTTGGAATAGCCTATTTCTCAGACTGTGAAACAACGTCGTTCTTTCCTAGGATTCACGGTATTTCTACGGAAGTCTGTGCGTGATTATTCACACATTACGGCACCCCTGACAAACATATTAAAAGGTCGTGGATGCAGGTCTACCCAGCCGATCTCTCGGAATGATGCATTGAACAAGGCTTTTGAAACCTTGAAGTTAACTATCAAGGAAGCACTCGTTCTTGCATTACCCGATCCTACCCGGTCTTATGTTTTAGAGGCCGATGCGAGTGATTTTGCGATTGGGGCAGCTTTATTCCAAGAGGGCAGACATGTAGCTTTTGAGAGTAAGAAGCTAGATGACACCCAATATCGTTGGCCCACACTAGAAAAAGAACTCTATGCAGTTGTGTATGCTCTAAAAGTTTGGAGACACTACTTGTATGGTTCGAAGTTTCTTGTATTGACCGATCACCAGTCAATCCAGTATGTGTGTGATGGGGGGTGGAAGGCTAGATGGGTAGAGTTAATGCAAGATTTTGATTTTGAAATACATTATCGAAAGGGTTCGCTGAATAGTGTGGCGGATGCCTTAAGTTGAGTCAAGTTTGTTAATGCTATGTCATTTACGAAAATATTCTCAGACCTATTTCAATCCTTGAGAGGGCTTTGCGCAATTGATAGTCATTTCAGTTCTTATTGGCAGAAAGGCCAGGATGGGAGCTCCATCGTTGACCAGGACTCAGGGATTGTGCCACCTACGGTACAGGCGGCGGGAGGTCAGTGGATGATTAGGAACGGCTTGCTGTTCCGGAATAGAAAGATATGTGTGCTAGATGTTTTGGATCTTCGATCCAAGATTCTCTGGGAGTGTCATGATGCTACTAGTGCTGGACATCCAGGTATACATCGGACTCTGTCTCTTGTGAAGCATACCTTTTATTGGCCTAAGATGCGTGCATTTATAGAAAACTATGTGGTAGGTTGCCGGGTATGTCAGGTTACTAAGGCATAATGCTTTAGAAGCGTGGGTTTATTACAGCCATTGCAAATCCCAGGTAATAAGTGGGAAAGTATTTCCATGGATTTTATTATGTGGTTGCCTAGAAGGCACAAGGGTCATGACTCCATTTGGGTCATAGTGGATCGTCTGAGAAAAATGGCTAGATCTTACCTACTAGAACAACCATCTCAGTTGTTCAGCTGGCTCATGAGTTTGTGGACCACTTGTTTAAGCTGTATGGTTTGCCCTCTGACATAGTTAGCGACAGGGACTCGAAGTTTACAAGTAACTTTTGGGACACTTGTTTTTGAGAAGTTAGAAACTACTCTAAGTATGAGTTCCTCAAATCATGCACAATCTGATGGCAGTATAGAGAAGGTTAACCAATTGGTTGAAGATATGCTTCAGGCATATGTTTCTAAGAGACAGTGTTCATGGGAAGATTATCTACCTATGATAGAATTTGCTTATAACTGTGCAAAGCATTCGAGTACTGGTTACAGCACTTTTATGCTTATGTACGGGTTTCAACCTAAGTCACCAATTATGGTTGGATTAAAGGGAATCCAAAATGATGCTGCAAAGACATTCTTGCAAGACATGCAAGAAATGTTGCAGTTTGCCAAGGAGTCTATTAGAAGTACCTAAGATCGGGACAGATTTTATGCTAATAGACATCGTTCACCTAGAGAGTTCTCTGAAGGAACGATGGTATATTTGCATATTCCCAAGGAATCCAAGAGCCTAAGTATTGGTTTGGTTCCGAAGTTATTCCCCAGATACTGTGGTCCGTTCAAGGTTATTAAAAGAATTGGACTAGTTGCATATAGACTAGAATTGCCTCCTGATGTTAAAGTACATCCAGTGTTTCATGTCAGCAGACTGAAAGAGTTATTGGGTGTGGATGATCAACTTGTTTCTCCTCAAGAAATAATAGAAGTAACAGATTTGACTTTTATTTCACACGAACTTGAGAGTATTCTTGAATTTCGTGAAAGATAGATTCGTAATAGAACTATCACGGAATACAAGATCAAGTGGAAGGATCGTGTTGAGGAGGATGCAACATGGGAGACATTACAGAACCTCCAGAAGACATTCTCGGGTTTTTTAGCGAACTCAAGAGTGAGTTCTTAGAGGAGGGGAAGTATGTCATGTGCACAGATTGGTATCTGACGTGTATTGGGTACACAAGACTAGCTCAGGTAGCCTGGGGAGGCTTAGGACTAGGCATGCTTGATTCTGGGGTTGAGTGGCAAGGATACGAATCGGTTAGAGGTCTTCGCTATTTTTGGCGCTTGGGGCCCGAGTCTATATAAGGGGCCCAGAAGTTAAGTTCTCAGTGAACCGATGGGAGCAAGTCTCGTTCCCAGGTGCTAGGTCTGATCTTGGATTGAGTCACGGACGCGCACCTGCATCATAGCGTAGCCCAAGGCCTAGCAGCGGATCCCAAGCTTCACAGCGCCACCTGGTGGTATGGGACACCAGGTTGGTTAGGATCTGGTTGGGAGTTTGTGCCAGTAGCTTAGCTCGTGGCTCGGGGGGGGCATCTCGTGATTCGAGATCGCATCCCGTAGATGTCATGGTTGGATGGTGAGCAGCTTGCTCAGTTTCTTCACGTTTGGTGTGTTCTTGTGTTTGCTTGCTGGTCAGAGGTTTCAGGAATGCTGGGGTTGTGTCAATTACTCTGTCTAGGAGGGACTGAATGGCATTCTTCACTTGTTTGCTAGATCAAAGATGAGGTCACCACCAAACAAATAGGATTTACTCTCTGAAGGACTAATCCGACCTAGCTCTTTCCTTTTTTCTTGTGTTGTTGGTTCAGAAGAAAGATGGATCCTATAGGATGTGTGTGAACTATAGAACCCTCAACAAGAGATTGTCAAGAACAGGTTTCCGATTCCACGCATTGATGATGTGTTGTATCTATGAAAAGGAGCCACCATTTTCAGCAGATTGACTTGAATAGTGGCTATCATTAGATCAGTTTTGGAGCTTCTCTTCATCAAAATGGACATGTTGTGGCTTATTAAAGTAGGAGATTGTGAGATGCTGAGAGACATATTGGGACTTATGAGAAACAGATGTTGGCAGTAATTCATGCTCTTACAATCTAGAAACACTATTTTCTAGGGGCTGATTTCACGGTCAAGACAGATCACTAAAGCCCTCGGAAAAGCATTTGAGATGGGCAAACTTTCTGGCCATATTCCATCTTTAGATTATGCATACCCTAGGAGCACAGAATAGAGTGGCGGATGCCCTTTCCGGAAGGGCCCAGGCAAATAATGTCACCATTGCACATCATAGAGATCTTGAAGAGATGAAAGAGCACTATTTATAGGACCTAGACTTTGGAAAGATCATGGAGAATATTCAGCAAGCTCAATCCACCAACTAGTATGCTCTCAAAGATAAATATGTCATGAAGGACGATCAGCGTTGGGTGGCTCATGACATGCGGATGAAAGTAATGGAGGAATCTCATGCACCACCTTATGCAGGTCATCGATTTATCTCCACCACAACTCAAGCTATTGAAAGGTACTTCTTTTAGCCAAGTATGCGGAAGGACATCTTAGGGCTCTTGATGCCACTTCTAGTGCCCCAAGCCCCATGGGAAAGCATAGCTATGGACTTCATCTTCGACATACCGAGATTAAATAATGGAAATGATGGAATTTGGACTATTATTGATACTGTTTAGAAGCTGAGGGGTTGTCACGCATTTGTACTCCCAAGAAATAAAGAGCAATCTTTTATATTGACTATGGTAAAAGACAATTGACTTCAGTTAACTAGAGCTAGAATCATTTTCCTTTGCGTTGCATTGGTTAAAGAACACTGTGGGGACGCCCAAAAGGGACTAGGAATTGTCCAAGAACTAGAATGCATGCATTTGGCTAACCTTCAATAGGTTAAAGTGTTGGACATTGTTTGTGCAAGGCACATGACTTCAGAGAGTGCTTCATTCCCCACTTTTTAAGGGGAAAAGAACAAGACAAGTGGCGTCCCATTTAATGAAGGGCCCACTTGAGCAAAAGGCATTAAAGGCGCCCCACTTCATGGAGAAAGTGCCTACTTTTGAGAAAGCTCAGCTTTCTAGAAAAATCACCTATTTTAGGCAAGAAAGCAAGCCCAAGCTTTTGGAAAGCACATGCTTTCTAGCTGGTTGGCCTCGCCTATAAATTACGGACGCTAAAGCTCTCTGTGTGATGGTGAGATTTTGTACTCAGACTCCCTTGTGAGCCACCTTGTACAACAGATTTCTATTGCAATAAAGGCCTACTGGGGGGCCCAGCTTCTCGCCCCTAGTGTTGTGTTTTCTCTCTCTCTCACTCCTCCACCCACGTTCTCTCTCTATTGCGATTTGATTCCTAGCCTCATTGTTGAGTTCTGTGATTGCTGTTGGAGTATCCAGCTTCCAAACAAGTACGATTTACTTGAGGGTGCTTCATTTTCCTTTGTGTTGCTTTGGTTAAAGAACACTTTGGGGATGCCCCCAAGGGACTAGGAATAGTCCAAGAACTAGAATGCATGCATTTGGCTAAACTCTAATGGGTTAAAGTGTTGGTTATTGTTTGTGCAAGGTGCAGGACTTTGGAGAGTGCTTAATTCCCCACTTTTTAAGGGGAAAAGCACAAGACAAGTGGTGCTCCTTTTAATGAAGGGCCCATTTGAGCAAAAGGCATTAAAGGCACCCCACTTCATGGAGAAAGCACCTGCTCTTGAGAAAGCTAAGCTTTCTAGAAAAATTGCCTATTCTAGGCAAGAAAGGGGGCCCTAGCTTTTGGAAAGCACATGCTTTCTAGCTGGCTGGCCTAGTCTATAAATTAAGGACCTCCGAGCTCTTAGTGATGTTGAGATTTTGTACTTAGACTCTTGCTCCTGTGTGAGCAACCTTGTACGACAGATTTCTACTGCAAAAAAGACCTAGGGGGGCCAGCCACTAGTGCTGTATTTTCTGTCTCACTCCTTCTCCCACCTTCTCTCTCTACTGTGATTTTGATTCCTCTCCTCATCGTTGAGTTCCCTGCTTGCTGCTCTAGAGTATTCAGCTTCCAAACGAGTCCCTTCTACAAGTGTGATTCACTCCAGGGTGCTGCAAAGTGGTTTTTCCTTTTTGCATTTTGGTTTCCAGCCAATTCCGGCCTTGTATTTCATGGTGCGAATTTAACTAGAGCGCTGCGTTTTCTTGGTGGGAGCTGTGTTGAGGTTTCATTTAACGTTTCGCCTGCCCATGGTCCAACACATACCCTTTTGTTTGTGCTTTCACAGGGGATGCATGGGACAGCTCAGGCGCTTGGTGCATAACTTCTTATGGGTAGGATTGAACGACACTCGGAACACTAGAGCCAGGACTGCTTGGCAGAAGGTATTTTGGATGAGGAGGAGGGAGGAACTGGCATCATCGATCCAAAGATGCAAAGCGGGGCCTCGTTGGGCAATCTTATAGTGTGCCCTCACCCTAGATTTGGAGCCTTGGAAGCTCTTGCTTTGGTGAGGGCTTCTCACGAGCACCACTCGTATGGGAGGACATTGGATTGGTCTCATTGTTGGATCTTCTTAGAGGCTTCCCTCACAGGGAAGGGGTCACTGTTGATGAAGAGCTTACATAGGGTGTGCCAGCGTTTGGTTGCTGGACTCATTCGAGCCAACCAACAGTGTGGAGATAAGTTTGAGGGCTAGCGCCTTTGCTGGCATCCAGCGGTCTGTGATCAGGAAGGATGTATGCTATGGCAGCATATGCATATTGGGTGGACACAGTGGGGCAACGCCCGGTTTGATCCTTTGGAGCATGGAGCCGGCTTCCTCGGAGATGGTGGCAAGAGCAAGAGTCCTTTTGCACTTGAGAGAGGCAGATACGACGATGTTGGAGATAGACGCTGCTATCCTCGAGTCCTAGGGGGATGGTTTGCACAGAGCCTTAGATCCCCCGAGTTGGTATTAATAGTTCTATAGGATAGGGGTGCCTTTGAGGATCCTTTTCATGCATCAAGCCTTCAGTGCTTTTTGTCCTATTCACTACAGAGTGGGGCCAGGGGGTTGGGTCCTGCCTGTGGACTAGCCTCTGTCTACTGCGGAAGATTACGCATTTTCTAGATAGTGGCCCATGGGGAGTGCCCATTGGCCTGTGGTTGGAACATATGTGAGTGGATGGGAGGTGCACTGTTGTTCAAAGAGAGACCTCAAGACAAGATACCACATGTTTGCTAGCAGGGGACCTCCGTATTGTGGCTCGGACTCAGAGGATGCCATGGGACTCCACTTGGGGCATGATAGCCTGGTTGACAGAGGGGGGTCATGCCTATTTGATCGAGATGGTTTCGCCAGCCTTCAAAATTGTTGAACAGATTCAGATATGCATGATTTGTTTCCTGCATCCTGTCAGTGGCCTGTACCTACCCGAGGATAGTTTTTGTCCAGCATTACTGCTTGGAACATTGGGGTCACTCGTTGCAGTTCTGTGATGGGAGGCTAGCGAGTTCTTCCAGCAGCCTCCTTACCTTCTGCGCCATATGGGAGGGAGGGATGATGTGTTCTTGGATGACCGCCAAAAGGTGTGCGGGCTTCTCCTTCAGGTATATTCTACACATTCACGGATCAAGACATCCGTTGGTTGTATAGCCCCACCCTGGTTGTTCGCCCCTGTTTTCCTTAGGTAGTGAGCTGGATTCTCCAGAAGCAGGCTGGACAGCAACCAGCACTTTCCTTTTACTTTCTTTCACAATCAGTGCCACACTGGTTTGTATGGCTGGTTTTCTTTTAAGCATTAATGGAAAGTTCTTTCTTTAAAGATTGTTGCATTCTGAATCTCTGTATTGAGATTTACTGAAAATGAAGAGTTATGCATTAGCTATAGAGGCACCGGAATTAAGCAGTAGCTCTACAGGCAGCTCTTGAATATAATAATTATCAGAATATTGCTTCAGAATAGTCTGCTTTACAGGCATAGCATACATGCAGAGAAAATACTAAATGTTCTGAATGTGAATGCTTCGAGGAACACGATCTGCATGATGGTTTTATTGAGATTTATAGTAAATGACAATACTGAAGCAATAGCTTTACAGGTAGCATCTTGAATGTAAGGTCTTACCGAAATTGTTGTGATTTTGCAGATTGTGAATAGAGACTTGTCAATTGCTGTTCTTCGGGCATTTGTGGACAAACGGAAAGAGGAGCACCTCAGCAAAGAGGATAAAGCAAAAAGCAAGAGCACAAGCTTTCAAAACTGTGGAGATGACTTTTGTGAAGCAAAGGAGGAAAACCTTTTATCTAGGAAGATTCTGAATGATTCCCAAGCATTTTCCACCAAAGAAAATGCTACATTGAAACCTGAACCAGCGGAAACTGAATCATGTGGTACAAACAAGCTCAGAAGAGCTACAATGAAATCAGTTCGTGTTCTTGAGGCAGGCATCTACTCTGAGAACCAACAACATTGATTGAATTGTTTCAAATTTATTATCATGGTCTATGGACCTCTCTGTCTTCACACTTGCTGCTATTTGTAAAGTAAATGAAAGCTTGTGAATGAAGTGATCCACTTTGCTTTTCTCAGAGTGTCTTCCTTGGCAGTTAGTTGTTTCCAATATGTCTCTTCGTGTTTGCTTATGACTTTGTCTGCTTTTATTCTTAATGTTGTCAAACCTGCTTTTGTGTTCTCCATTCTCTGTCACTCTTGTAGAGTCTAGAGTTTGTAAGGTTAAAAGACATTTGTCTTCTAGATTCACACATGCACATGCTTATGCAGGCCTAGATGTTGAAAAAGGGTTGTAGGTTACGACAGTCAACATATACAATTATTTGGCTTTGAGTGTGGAATCTTTGTACACAATCGTTTGGAGGGCCTGATGTTGGAGCAGGGCTGCGGGCAGCTTGTGTCTCATGAGGAGAGGCATCTTAACTCTATCAGACGTATGACTTGCTTTAATTGCACCCAGTATCAACTCTACATGTTTGTAGATCTTATTCTTAAGACTTCTTGCCAAGTCATACTGCATTTTCCATTTTGTTTCTTCTCTCTTGATCATATCAGTCTAATGACAGGGATCTTTTTGTCTGTTCAGTATTGATCACATCAGTCTAGTGACAAGGTATCTTTTTATCGTGTCAGAAAATCTCATCTTAGTTTCTGTGGCTTTTTCTTTTTGGGCTGGTTGCTGAAGGCTCTAGCAGCTTCAGGTTTACGCGCTATTCGCTATGCCCGAGAAGTGGATGGCGTTGGTTCGGTTGTGGCATTGGATAACGATGAAGGTTTTCTTTGTTTTGTACCTTTCATCTTGTTTTTTATCTCAGAAGTTGATTGATGCATTCATAAGAACACAACTAGCATTTCCTCATTCTTTAAAAACAGGGGTCTCATGACAATTTCATCTGGTTTAATCTGTTGCAGTGGCTGTAGAGGCTTGTAATCGCAATATCAAATTGAATGGCACAGTTGCTCTCTCAAAAGTCCAAGCACAACTTAGTGATGCTCGGATTTACATGTTGACTAATGAAAAACAGTTTGATGTGGTTAGATTCAATGCCTCGTAGGTGAACATAATTAGTCCAGCCAGATATGTATTCTTTGATATAGTGCTCCTGCATACCATCTTCAAGTTCATGCCTATTTGTTCTGTTTGTGGAATCATTGACAATGACTTAATTGAATGCAATGCCTTCAACCTATTCAACCTATTTCTGTACTTGCTGTTTAAAAGTGTGTTTTGAACTCACGGTTGCGATGTTGATGCTTTTAATGGTCAAGCACAGGTAGATGTTGATCCATATGGTTCACCGTCTATATTCCTAGACTCAGCAGTACAATGTGTTGCTGATGGTGGACTTCTTATGTGTACGGCAACTGACATGGCTGTATTATGTGGAAACCATGGAGAAGTTTGCTATACAAAGTATGCATCAGAATCAAATGGTCAATGCTGCACTGCTTTGCTTGAATCAAATTTTACTCAAATTGGGTATGTTGTGTTGACTCTTAGGCATACTTGTTTCAGGTATGGATCATATCCTGTTCGAGGGAAATATTGCCATGAAATGGCTTTACGAATTCTGCTATCTTGCATTGAGGTACACGATGGAAAGATGCCTATTTATTTAATCTGGAAGTTCTTGCAACCTGTATCAAAATAAAGGACCCACAAGCAGACATGCGGTCATTAATATCAAGCTTTTTGTGTAAGGAAGCACTGGTGCTCGTTGTACCTTTAGTATGATGAATTTCTAATCCTTCTGAAAGTTTTCCCTCATAAAACAATGTAAGGAGTGATAAAGATTGCTGGTAAGCTACAGAAGGTCATTGTCTTCCCAGCGTATCTTAGTTTCAAGTAAAGGAAATGGGCTCTATATCACGGAATACAGGCAAAGTGCAAATAAAACAGATTGAAAACTGTAAAAATCAGCAGAGCATTATTTGTATAAAAACCTATCCCGTCACAAGTTTTGTGATGCTGTGTATAATGCCCCATCTGAAACTGTATCAAAGAAGCAGATTTCAAATCTCTTTTCCTTCTTAACATTATTACCACCAATCTATCTCTGTGCCGACCCTGAAGCTAGTGGTGACAGCTCCATGTCATAGTATCAATTTCAGCGTTTAGTCTTTTTCTCTACGTACTTTGTTTAGCAGTGTTGGTGCTGCATTTGAGAGATTTTTTATTCAGCTTACATGGCACTGAATGTAGCATCAAGAAGAGTTTGTCTCTGAGATGCCCTCCCCATGATCAAATTTCAACCCTCCTTTTTAATTTCAATTCACTCTTATGTTGCCCGAGCACTAAGAGCATTATCTATCACTATGCAAACCACAATCAGAACGATCTTGCTAAATTACCAGAATATATGTTTTCTGTTTTGGATTTCCTTTCTCATGCCTATATCCATGATCTGGTGCTTCCTATCAGAAATACGTAGTTTGCAGAGGATGTGGATTGCGATGATTTGATATTGCTGAACAGGTTCAACTGACAGAATGCTTTGCCTATTCCTGTGCAGAGTCATGCAAATAGGTATAAGCGACATATTGTACCTCTTTTGTCTATTTCGGTTGATTTTTACTTGCGAGTTTTTGTTCGGATTTTCACGTGAGTGCTTCAAAAGGCCTTTTAAGCCGTATGTTTCTCTTACAGTGTTTCTTTTCTAATGTGCAACCTGTTGGACACTCATCCAGTAATTCAGTATGCATGATCTGCTATTTGGATGTCTTACATGTTTTATCCATCCTCAAGCATGTTTTTAAATGTCTTACATGTTTTATCGATCCTGAAGCATCTGACTGTGGTGCCAGGTCTGTTTCTTCTTTTTGAATGTCTCACATGTTTTATCCATCCTCAAGCATTTGAATGTGGTGCCAGATCTGCTTCTGCTATTAAAGCTACGCCAAGCAAGCTCTCATATGTATATCAATGTGTTGGTTGTGATTCCTTTCATCTACAGCCCGTTGGATGCATCTCTCAAAAGGTAATAACATCATAAATCTTGCTTTTCTGTTGGGAGCATCTCTATCTATGATAATTACAGCTTGCGAACTTCATTGATTGCATTGTTTCATCATCACATTTGTGTAGGAACGTCATAGATGCTATACTTATCTTTATGTGTATTGTTATCTTTGGATATTGTTCTGGTAAAACTAAAGAACGACGCTGTACATTACATCCCTGGAAGTGGACCTGTGATCCCCCCTGATTGCAAGCAGTGTGGCAAGCATTTTGAAATGGGAGGTCCTATATGGTCAGATCCTATCCATGACCGAGAGTGGATCTCTTCTATATACAAGAGTGTCACTTCATCCAAAAGTCAATATCCAGCTTTTGATAAAGTGCACAGCCTTCTGACTGCAGTATCTGAGGTAATAACAGCCTGGCAAGCCTTTCTTTTTTGTGTAATGAGAGCAGAAACATGGTTGCATAAGTTCTGTGGCAATATTTCTGACTGCAGTATCTGAGGTGATAACAGCCTGGCAAGCCTTTCTGTTTTGTGTAATGCGAGCAGAAACATGGTTCGCATAAGTTGTGTGGCAATAATTCTATGCTAGCATCTTGTAAGATGGACATGTGCTTTTGAGCCTATGCTCTATCCTCTTTTGTTCCAATAAGATATTATAACTTGTACCACTGCATCTAAGGAGAACTGTTTAAAGTTGAAGTTGAAAGGCAATAATACTTGCTTCTTATGTTATTAAGTGGGATCAGGACGGGAATATAGTTTTCAGTCTTTACTGCAAAAATTGTCAGTTTTGAAATCTGATGGTTTGAAGAGATTAAAAGTGGATAAAGTAGACTATGTTGGAAGCAGAATCTTTATATATGTGGTGAGGTGTTGAGGTTTATATCATGCCATGGGTGTCGCCTTAATCACCAGCTTTTTTGACAAAAATTGTTTCTTAACGACCCTTATTTGAGGAGCTATGTTGGCTTCAAAATCATGCTTTGCAAACTTGAAGACCTTAGCTGCATTGAAGCTCCACCTGCAAAACGCCCCACAGGCTGGTCAGCCAGTCTGTAGCAGGTTGGCCTTGTGGTAGGGGCCAATAGGCCAGTCAGAAAGGGCCTCCAAGCCCTATAAAAGAAGTTCTAGCAGCCCCAGCATCCCGTTCTGCAGCCCTCGTCCCTCACTAGAGCTCCCCAGGCCTCTCCTTATCCCATCCTCTCATGTAGACAGTTCCCTCAGTTCCCCACAGTTAGCCACAGTCTAGAGCAGCCAGAATAGCCTGAGTCTTACAGGTCTACACCAAGGTGACACAGATCAACCTTCTTCATTGAGGACCAGTTGTATGCTGTGGGTATCTAGTGATTGACAGGCCCAACCATATGAACAAAGACAGTAGTTAGCATAACTCTCAGTAAAACAGTGATGTGTTGCGGCTCACCTCCTCGGACATGCCCCCTCTCCCCACCCTCTTCGGTCTTTACATTGATGAGCATGCCTCATGTGTGGACACATGAGGAGGCAAAAGATCGGCTCTGGCACAGTTGATCATACTTATCTTGCAATATGCTGATGATGTAGTGCCGGTATCAGATACAATAGTGGGACGATGGATTCATTTGACAGGCCTTTTGTGAGAGCTGAGACATGAAGGTCAGCTTGGGTAAAACCATCAATACTAATGATGCTCAGCTTCAGCAAGAGACTTTTACACCTGCGGAGGACCCGATCTTGATAGTCAGATCCTATGTATATCATGGGTGTATTTTCATAGATTCTAAGTTTACCATGATACCGGCAGCATGGGTGTTGTCACAAATTTTGTGCCACGTGTAGTGGAGAGATTCGAATAGAAACCGAGCATGAAAAGCTTGTAGAACACTGGAAAGAGACAAAGGCAACACCAAAACGTGCTCCAAAGAAGACTTCAATGCATGCATGAAGGCAGCTGTTTAAGGTGAGAATCAACTCCAACAGCTTCACAGTCTGGAATCACGAAGGCTTTCCAGGGCCGGGATCTGGGGTTTAGGTCATCTCGAGGACCCAGACCAACAAATCATCCATAGACTTGGGTCTGATGGGTGCTCTTGGCCTAGATCCATAGGTCAATCCTCCCGGTCCAACTCTAGATGCCATATTTCTTTTACAAGCTCGGGAGCTTGCAAATGTGTCATCTGACTTGAGATCCTGTGCCAAGTTATTTGATCCGCAAGCATGCCACATCATGAGATAGGGATTTGGCGTCATTCGACCCACGATCTGGTGCCACATAAGCTCTAATTGGGCAGACCCCACGTCAGCAAAAATTAGTGGTCAAGCTAGATCCACCATGAGATTGGGCATAGATTCATCAGTCATGTGTTAGAAAGATAGTTTCGTGGACGCAAATAGTAGAGCCGGATCCATGTGCCAATTGCATTAAATGAAGAGATCTACCCGTGCCACACAATATCAAGATCCCTATCTACTTTCATCAGTACATGATTCATGGTCTTGTTGTCAAGATTAAGATCGGGGGTTGGGGTTTAGTCGATGCAAAGGACAAGAAGACCGTTTGGTTCCACGGAATCCTTCAAACAATGCATCCGTCATTTAAGGCCATAATTTGCTAGTCAAAGGATTGTTGACCTTTTCTCCACCGTATTCAAGGATGGAGATGTGTGAATTTAATCTTTTATAGCTAGACTCCAGTCTTACACACTCTAGGGCAAGGCACCCTAGACTATTTTGTCGTATCTGCCAAAACTCTTGATGACAAAAGGGAGGTTGTGGCAATCACAAATAATGCCATGACTAATTTGACGAGCCCGTTGTTGAGCTATTGGAGAGATGTGAGCTTAGAGTTGCGGTGCTCACGAGGTCTCAACATCCTTGCCACAACCCCATCCATCAAGAAGACAGAGTTCATTGGGTTCTTTGCAGGAGGAGGCACTCCCAGTGATGGGACGAAGGCTACAATGCTGTAGGTTGCTCACGTTATACCTTTGACTCTCTCCTAGATTGCTCGAGGATTTCTCCTTCACCTTGATGGAAGGTCAAATGAACTTCATACCTGTCATTCTTTGACATAACTCCAGGGGAACTCTTGCTTATCCAAACTTGTAGCAACAGGCAGCAACAAGTCCGTAAGTTGACCGCCCTTCCATTGTCGAGGCTTTCTACATGCTCATGAGGCATCTTCATCAATCAACATATTCGAATAACAAACTCAGAATTGGCCAAATCCTCATACATCATTCCTCATACACCATGGAGTAGCCAATCTTCAAGACATATTTGCGTCTTGAACTAGGAGGAGGCATTTTTCTCGAAATGGCTCGTAAAGCCCCTCGATGGCTACATCATCGAAGGTTCGATGCTTGCTTAGATCCGGCTTGATGCCCTCTTGTGACCATTGCATCAGGTGAATTGCCATGTCATCAGCTCAATTGCTACCTCTTAGGTTACACCCGCCCAACTCGAGCTCGACAAACATTTCAGTGGTCATGTCATTGACTTTCTTGCCACATGGGTGCCATGCTGGAATTCAGCTCAACCATCATTTTTGCAGCCATGTCATTGGCTTTGTTGCAACGTCATTGAATTTGTTGATGCTCGGCTCAGATGCAGCTTGACTAGCATTTTGGTGGCCACATCATCAATTCCAACAATCTTCCAACTTGTGTCCACCAGTTTAGGCTCTCAAAAAATACATGAGGCCTTGTCAAAGAAAGCTAGATCATTGAGCCCCAAGTCATGGAGAAGGTGGAGGAACAAAACCTGTCCATAAGTCCTAGATGTGGCTTGACCAGCTTTTCGATAGCCACCTCAGCGCTTTGCTATTGCATGATCAATTTTGTCAATGCCAGGCTCAAATTTGGCTCGATTAGCATTTCGATCAGCACGTCATCAGTTTGACTACCATGTCATTGACTCGATGCCCTGGCTTAGATCTGGCTCCACCAATTTTTCAGTTAAAGGCCATGTCGTCAAATGGGCCATGTCATCGATTGATTTTGTAAATGCGTAGCTGAGATCGGAGTCGACCCGCATTTTTGTAGCTAAGTTATCGACTCTTTGCCATGCCGTTGATTTGTCGATGCTTGGCTTAGGAAGAAGAAAGAAAGTTGATTAATGTCTATGAAAGATGGAAGGGTCTATGAGACTGAAAAAACATGATGAAAGCTGCTAAACATTTGTGGTCTACGTAAGAGAGGAGGCTGAAGAGGGGTCCAAACCCATCTTGAAAAAGACAATGGTAATGATCTTGGATCTCATAGTACTCGGGGCATTTGAATGCAAAGTGCTCCTCTGACTCAATCTCCTACCGGTCATAGAGTGTAGATGTGACCCTCTCTAAGTATGCCGTCAGCGTGCCCCTCTCTCAATGTGTAATCAATGTGATGAGACATGTAACTGCCTGATCGATATTCTTGAAGAATGGGGGAGGGGGATCCTTGTATAGCCGGGCAGGACGATGAAGCCCTCCTTTGCTATCCATAAGCAATGGTAACTAGGTCTTCAATGTGTGTAGCTATAAGAGATCTTACCATGTAACCTAGTTAACCTCATGGTAGGTGAGCGGAACAAAAGGGGCATCAAGGCTATACTGAAAGGGGCATAATCTATCTATATGGAGCCCCACACTCTCAAACCATTTGCGTGTTCGTGTGTACCAACACCTCTGATCGTCCGCTCAAGTGCTAAAATAATGGATGAAGATAAGGCCAGCCATGGTAATCTGCATTGGCCTGAGGTCAAGAACCACAATTCTTGACTTGGTAGAGGTATGCGATCACTTGGAATGCTATTAGTCGAGATGCCCCAAATTGTGCCAGAATTATCTGTTGTGGGACCGATTGCTTATTGCAGATCATCTGTACAGAAAGAGAATCTCGAGCCTCTCCACTCGGGCCCAATCTGCCCCTCTAATAGGTTAGGACACCAGCAAGGACTACCATACATGCCGGTTGGCAGACCGAGGTGTCAAAGAGAAGAGAATTGGCGAGAGAGCAGCCTGCCTCCCCAATCATCTCGACGAAAGTCTCAAGCTCATTGATATATATGCCAAACAGGGTTGGTGATAACGGACACGTTTGACCCCGATGGTGCTTATGATCTCCTCTGTCCACCCTGCTTGAGACCCTCTCATAAAGTGCCATGATTGCCCAAATGATCTCCTAACCATACCCGATATCATGCAAGCATCTGATGAAGCAAGCTCTTGACATTGTGTTAAAAGCTTTGCGGGAATTCACAAGCAGCAATAGACCTGCTCCTTTGACTCAATCTCTTGTAGATCATATAAGGTGCATGTGCGGCCCTCCATATCTATACCCTCATCCCGTCCAATCTCGATGCGAATTGGAGTGAGGAAACACGGAACGGCCCAATCGAAATCGTCAAAGAGTGGGGGAGGTGGATCTGTGTGTTGCCTGGCGGGTCAATCAAGCCCTGCTTTCATATCCGTCAGCAATGATCTTTGTAGAAGCTGAGCTTCATAGGAATCTTGCTAGTGGCTAAACAGATCTGGTACTTGTGTAGCTGTATGAGATTTTTCTGAATGACCTGGTTAGCCTCGTGATAGGTGAGTGAATAGAGGGGGCCTCAAGGCTATACTGAAAGGGAGGCGATCTGTCCATGTGGAGTCCTAGACTTGCAAATCATCTGCGTGTACGGGTATACAACCTGTCTGATATCCCTCAGTTGCTAATGTCATGGATGCGAATAGGCCCAGCCATGATAACCTGCATTCGCTTGAGATTGTCGATGAATCAAAATCCTTTAGTGGATGTATGTGATCACCTGGAATGCTGTGTCAAGCTGGAGTGGGGTGGCCCCGAACTCCAGCCAAAATGATCCGAGTGAGCAAGACATAGGGCGAGGTAACTGTGGAAGATCTTGTGTAGGCTGGTTGGGGATGCTATATAGGAGAGAGAGAGGTCATTGGTTGATTATTTGCCAAAGTATGAGAATACAAATTCTGCCCATGAATTTTTTTAAGGATATGCTTATGTGCACGAGAATGTGAATGCATATGCTCATGAAATGGATCAATGAGAAGTCTGGTTGGGTGTCCTTGTTTCAATGATGTGTGAATCATTAGCTACCGCTATTCCAACGTTTTGCAGTCAAAAGATATTAGCTCTGTTATGAAACCAGTCGGTGTCGGAAGAAAATTCTTTTCCAAAGAAAAGTGTTGACTTATCTTGTTATGGTGTGGATCAGAGTATTGACTCAGACGAACTGTGCAGGAACTCCTTGATGTACCTCTCTTCTTAAGTCTGCACTCTCTAAGTGCTACATTGAAGTCCGTATCTCCATCAACAAGTCTGTTTTGCTCTGCTCTTTTGAATGCTGGCTATCGGACATCTTGTTCCCATGCAAGTCCATTAGCCGTGAAGACAGATGCACCTATGGATGTTATTTGGGACATCATGCGATGCTGGGTATTCGTCTCTGTTTAACAATGCCATTTATTTTGTGATATTGTATTCTGAACTGCTCAAAAGGTGTGACCAAGGGTTGTCCCATTATTTGAGTATGTGGTGATCTAGTTCATTTGTTGACTAAAACCCAGGTCAAATTACATCCAGTGAAAGCACAACCAGCTGGAACGCCAGCAAGTGTCATCCTGGGCAAGGAACCGGTATTACAGGTGCTCTGCACCTGTCATCAATCTTCCTACCAAGCAGTTAATAAGTAAACATGTGAATTTGAATTTTATGAAGCTTTTTAAATGTACAGCTCATGTTTTCAGATATGCATTTAAACTCTTACTGGATGAATTCACACAGTCCCATTTGCTGAATCTTTGAAGTGCCTTTGAGATATTGATTGATACATGGATGAATACTTGCAGTCATCTAAGATAGAAGGGCAGCATTATATGTGGTGAGGCTGATGGTGGTTTTGAATTCTGCCAGGTTATTGGCATTTTCTACGCTTTCCCCTTGGAAAGACCTCAGTGGTGCTACTACTCTTTTGATGCAGTTTCGAATCTTTGGCCTTTCTACACCTAAGTGCTAAGGGCCATGCCTTTTTATCCTTTGGCAAAAGGCCTATCCTTTTTTGGGCATTGATGTTCATTGGATGGAGATCTAAATATGTGAAAGTGAGAATCGACTTTTTCTTCAGGGAGAAAGGAGGTATCGCAATCACATCTCTTTAGACTTGAAGGGGCTCATTGTCCCCTCTTCAGCCAAGAACCCTACTGCAATTTACTGCGAACTTGAGTGCGAGGTCGAGCTATAGAGATTCTCAACCCTTCTCTCCTTACCCCCACCCTTCTTTTCTCCTTTTTGCTCTATGGTGGAGGCACTAATGCAGGTTTCTCTTCGGCTGAGCCTGAAAGGTGTTTCACGCAGGATGTTTCTCAGCCTAACCTCCTTCCACAGCTACCTTACTCGTGCATGTTTATGTGGTCTCCATCAACATTAACAGTTGCCAGTGGGTCTCACCTTGGTCAAGTAGAGTAAGCTTCACTGCTGGCTCTTCGCGAGAAGATGCATTGACCTTTTGTAAAACCTTATCTTATATGAATTCATCATATCTTCACTGTGGAATTGTGAGGCTTCTTCACTGTATTGTTGGAGAATTGAGCTATACAGAGCTATAATGTGAAGCTCAAATGTTTAATCCTCTAATTGTATGAGACTACATAGTCCTCCAATTGTATTTCCAATGTGGAAGTCCTCTGCCTGTATGAGTCTTTGATGCAAGTATCTTCTTGTCCTTGAGATTCAAAATAGTTGGACATCAAGATAAATTTTGGACCATTGACTCTCCTCGGAGCTTGTTGATAGGGTCCATTCGCTCCCCATGGGACTCATTGGGAGTTATGGTTATTTCATGGTCACCAACTGTCTGGGATCAGATCAGACCTCACAGGATGGAGCTGGTAGGCTCCTTCGATAAATATGTGCAATTCTTTCAGCACTCTAGGATAGGGTACACAGTTGTATCGAGAGCATGGTAGCACAAGCCAAGCAATCCAATCCAGTAGATTGATTGAAGGCTCTCATAGAAATACATTGATGCTTAGAAGTTAGTGCTGGGACTGCTGTTGGCCTTCTGGAGAATAGAGTAGGAGAGGCCTAATGGGGAATGAGGATGAGAGTGCCATGTGGCATAGGAGTTATCCCACATATGATGGGTTGTGGAGAGGCCTTGGGGAAGAGTTCATACTTGTATTTGAAGGGGACCTTTACTTCGGGGAGTAGGATATTTAGTTGAGTCTTTACACACACACACACACACGCACGCACACACGTGTATATGTGTGTGTGTGTGTGTGTATGTATGTATGCTTTGTAGATTGCATGCCCTCCCAGGTAAAGCTCTGCTTGATTCTTTCATATGTTTAGTGATACTTGAATGTCTAGCCATGGGAGAGGAGTGCATTTCTTGCAAAACCAGCTGGCGGTATTTTGAGTCTGGCACTAAATAAATCCTGTCTTGGCACCACAACAGCCCATTATGCAATTTGAAATCCGGATGACCTTGACTAGAAGGCTTCTGCAAATCTGAAAATATGAGAGTTGCTTTAGAATTCTGCATGTACTCTTCCTGAATGCCATGAATCCAATCCTGATATATGGTAGAGATAGTAGACAAATTGCAAGCCCACATCTTGGATGAGGCATCTGCAACCATTTTCCTTCCCTTTTCTGTACTCAATGTCAAAATCATAGGGTTGGACTGCAGCCAACCACCTCTTCTGCTTATATGATAAATTTGGCTGAGTGAGGAATCTGAGTGTCCTATGATCTGTTTTCACCTTAATTTTACTTTCGACTTAACCCATGGATGAAACACAGCAGCTTTCCCTTTTCAGATACATCTTGCACAAATAGGGAAAGCCTCTAAAAGCGCTGCAAGTACTCTTGGACCGTACCTGTCTATGACAAGGCATAAAATTCAGCCAAGTATTGATCCAAGACAAGTGGGGATACAAATGTAGTGACCATCAATTTTTTGAAACCCCTCCGAGTGGTTGGTCTTTGAGGCGAATCCCTCATGTATCGCCACCATGTGTGGGCATAGTCCTGCATATGCATACCTGCAAAAATGATGCGCTCCTCCTCAGACTTGGGGTAGAAGTGGAAATAGTCTTCCAGTTTCCTGAGCCACTCCTCCAACTCATTGGGAGTGTGAGTGTCCCCTTTAAACTTATGCACTGTGAGTTTGTCCTTGATATCCTTAGCTGCATAATTCTTGTGTGTGTAACCTCCAGAAGTGCGGGCATCATCACGCTTGAGGTTCACATAATCGGAGAAGGGCGTCTCAAGTTTGATGGCCTTAGGTATGGCCTTATATGAACGCAAAGAACTTGCCAACATGTCATCAAAAGTGGCTTGCTGCCCACCACCAACCCCACTGTTGCGTAGAAGCTGCTGCCATCTGATGCACTGGTTGCGTCTAGTTATATGTGCTCACTGGCGAAGCGATAGGTGCATGAACCTCGGGCTGGGTCTCTTTGCCAAATGCATCTCTCCGAAATGATGGCATACCAAAGGGCTAAGAAGTGGACTGACCTCTCTCCTAGGGGTGTGGGCTGCCATATAAACCCAAGCTAGCTGCAGGCATACTCGTTGGTGCAGTGAAAGGAGCACTAGCCAGATGCACACCAATGGGTCGGCCCAAACGAGACAGCTCAGCTTGCATAGATGCAAAAAGCTCAGAGCCAAAAGATGGCCTGACATCTTGCAAGAAGGTGCTCTGTGGCACATAAAATGCATAATCCAAGTCCAAATAATTCCCATGTTGGGGTACATGCAATGGTCCAGAAGACTGATGCTCATGGGCACGACGGACATATGCCATAGTGGAGCACACAAAACATCCTGACTGTCTGAATGGTCCCCTTGCTGGGGTGCGGGCTGCTTATCCTTATCCTGCATGGCAATGGCAGATGTGATCTGTTGACCAATCTGTTGTCTCATCTGTGGTAAGCTGCTGGCTGAACTCCTGTCCTATCTGGCAGAAAGCACCTTGGAGCATAGAGGAAAGGGCATCCAAAAATTGCGTCTGCGCTGCCTGCGCTTCCCGGGATGCAGGAGAGAGAGACTGAGTGGAAGGAACCTCCGTACCACTAGTGGATGCAACCACTGTGGCAGGCACTTGCTCATACTGAGCAGTCTCATCACTGTCATGCAATATATCAGGAGGGGCACGCTTTGGTGGCATGGTGACTGGCCCTGGAGAGAGAAGGTCGAATGTAGACAAAGAGAAATGGATAGCAAATCTCTGCTGTAATGAGCACCTGAGATAGTGTGTGGAAACACGAAAAAGTTGAAGGAGAGGCTAGGAAGAGAGGTCGCCGAAGAAGCTTCGAAATGGAGCAAAAATGGCTCCAAACAGGCTTTGAAAGGCCCCTAAAAAGAGGCTGAAAAGTGAACTTTTTACCCCCCCTTTTTTGTTTTGTGGGGGGGTCCCTAAGTCACCTAGGACAGTTAGGACTCCTAACCTAAGACTAGTAAGACAGTTAGGACAGTAAGACAGTTAGGACACTGACTTAGTCTAACCCAACCTAACCCTATAATGGAACCCCAATTAGGCTAACCTAACTGTCCTAACCCGACCAATCTAACTAAACCTAACCAAACTAACCCAACCCACTAACAAGTTAGACCTAACTAGACCTAAACTAACCTAACCAACTAAGTCACCCTTTGATAGTCTACCCTAGGTAGCAAACCTTGTAGGCTAAGGTTTGCAGGAACAGAAAACGGGAAGCGCAACGAGCGAGCAGAGGCTCGGTTCAGTGCACGGTTTGTGCAGGGGCTCAATTCACGGTGGCTCAAGGGCTGCGCAGGACTCGCTCATGGGTTGCGCATGGGCTCAATTCACGGCGGCTCATGGCTACATAGGACTCGCTCATGGTGGCAGATAGGACTCGGCTCAGGGTGGCTCACGGTGAAAGCATAAATGGCGATGGCGAGCAGAATGATGGCTGGTGATGGCTTCTTCCCCACGCTCGTTCGTGTTGCCTTTTCTGCCACGCTCTAATTGCTTCTTTGAGTGCCTATGAGCTAGTGTCGGCAGAGGTGTTGAATGTGCGTTGGCGTTGAGTGTGCTTTGCGTTTTCTGCAAGGGAAAGAAACCCGAGTTGAGGAGGTCTCCAAACTGTGCGTTGACGTTGTGGAGCTGCCTGATTGCGTCTGATTCCTATTCAATCTTTCGTTGATAGATGTGTTATCACTAGTGAACGTCACCAAAGGTAGAAGAGAAAGGTACTAAGCCCAAGGAAAGGGCTTTGATACCAATGTAGAAAAGGAGTAGGGACAGATTCGAAGAAAGAGAGAGAGGGAGGAAGAGGGAGAAGGAAAGAAAGAAAGACAGAAAGATATATTAACATCCGCAAGAGACCTCGCGGGCCTATGGGACAAAGTGCACAGAAAAGCGAACTCATACAAGCCTCAGTGGGCTGAAGCAAAGGGTACGCTAGGACCCTTGTTGAGTACTAATCTATGCTAACAGAATCATAATCATAAACATATCAATCAATCTATCTAGGCGCTAGGACGAAACCGAAGCTTGGTACAATGATGGCTCTTTGGTGGGCTGCGAAAATATCTGGTATCTACGTCTGTCGAGCTGTCTCGAGCTGTGGCGGGGGGCATAGTCTTCTCGCTCTCTGGACTCTCTGGGCTATGTCTAGAGTGATCCCTCGTCTCTGTCGGTCTCCTTTGAGGAGAGCTATGATAGGTCGGACCTCAATAGAGTGTACTCTGGGGGCTCTTTGTCGCACATGTGGCCTCTGCGTCCCTCTCTCGACGGTACTGTGCCGGCTGCTCATCCAGACTGCTCTCATATCGGCTAGCTCCTCTTCCTCCACTCCATTGTGTCGGGGGGCTGACTCAAATGTACAGAAGTCTGTGATGTGCCATTGTGCCCGGTCACCCTCTATGTCCTGTAGTGGTATGACTAACCCGTGTTGCTCTTTGATCTGTCGTAGAAGTGCCTCCTTGTGTCGCCGCATCTCCATTAGATAGAGTCCGATACAGACCTGGTCATGGAAATGGATCAGTCGTGACAAAGGACCGAAGCCATTCCCCTCTAGGTAGAGACAGTGGTAGCGTCCTCAAATCTCATAGTAGGCTAGGCAAACACAAAGGAAATGCTCCTCTGTCTCAACCGCCCCCAGCGTACATAGCGTGTAGATCCGCTGCTCTGTAGGTATACTCGCTGCTTTCCCTGCCTCAATCCTCAGCTGATGGGATGAAACCCGCATCTGACCAATGGCACATGCCTCTTTCTCCTTTTCCCATTCATCCTTCTTCCCTTCCTCCTTTTGCCATTCTTCTTGCATACGCCCCCCTTGCTTCTTGATTTCATTCAGGGTCTTGTTAATATGCGTCCTTTCTGCCATCAATGCCACATTAGTGGTCTCGAGGCTATCGACCTTTTCGATCAAGGCCAAGCAAATTTTGCTGAGGTGGGTCAATACCTCGGAGGTATTCTTTGGGGGTGTTCCTGCCATGTACACTGGCATTGCACTTTCGAGTGCCTTAACATAGCTCCGTGTCGTCATGCTGGTCTTTTCTTTTTAAAACCTGATTTCTGAGTTTCTTTTTCTGCAGTTTGCTGGTGGAGTGGAGGAAAGGGGTAGAAGGAGGAAGAAAGAAAGAAAGTTTATTAGAGTCTTCGGAAGACCGATGGGTCTATGAGATTGTGAAAAACCTGATACAATGAGCTGTGGTAGTGGAGCTCCTAAATGAGCATCCACACCAATGCAGAATGCAAAAAAAAGCAAAATGGCAGTACTAAGTCCTTAGTACAACATAGTCATATCCCGACTATATATATATCCATCTCAGCATCATTGTTGGCATCATCATAACCATCATCATCATCATCATCATCGTCAGCAACAGGGCATCATGATGGAATGAGGCTGTGGAAGTGGAGACATGAGGTCAGCAATAGAACGCTGTCGCCCCCTCAAGGGTGCGGTCTTGGTACATCTCCTGGTTGTAGCTCTGTGTCTAACCAAGGCCACTGTGACCCCTGTCGGTTGGGCTCCGACCCTAAACAATGAGGGCATATCCCCAAGTGTGATATGTGAGTCAACCCTCTGTCTGAGCTGTTGGGTCACAGGCTCTGGGTCGCGGTCATGTCGAGGTCTCACCTTGAGGGAGTCTATGTGATCTGGCTGAAAGAACTCCGTGATAGAGCTTTGAGAGGTATTAGTCGAGGGAGAAGGCATGTGAATCTGAGTGTATCTTGGTGGATCAATGAAACCCTCTGCTGTGATGTAGGAAGTGATCTCTGTAGAAGCTCTCAGCTTCACTGGAAGATCACTCGGGCCCAACCAAGTCCGGAAAGTGTGTAGCTGTAGTAGATCCTCACGGATAACCTGGTTGATCTCGTGTGATAGGAGGGGAGAGAAAGGAGCATCCATGCTGTACTGGAAAGGAGGTAGTCTGTCCATGTGGAGCCCTAGTCTTGCAAACCATCTCTCTGTGCCGACAAATCTGGCCCCTAGCATGGGCATTACGTCCCTGCAGGGCGGACCAAGGAGTAAAAAAGCAAGAAAGAAAGAAGAAAGAAAGTTTATTAAAGTCTTCGGAAGACTGATGGGTCTATGAGACTATGAAAAACCTGGTACAAACAAGCTGTGGTGGTGGAGCTACTAAACGAGCATCCATACCAATGCAAATGCAAAATATGCAAAATGTCAGTACTAAATCATAGATACAACATAAGTTGTGTCATGATGGTAGTCGACTATCTCATCATCATAGTCATCATCATCATCACCATCACCATCAAGACATCAGGGTGGGTGTAGCAATGCGGGCATGAAGTCGGCGATCAAAGGTGCAGCCTTGGCATGTCTCTTGGTCATAGCTCTGCGTCTAACTAGGGCTATTGTGACCCTCGTCGGGCGAGACCCGACTCTAAACATGGAGGGGATGTCCCCAAGTGTGATCTGTGTGTCAACCCTCTGTTTGAGTTGTCGGGTCACAGGCTCTGGGTCACGGTCATGTGGAGGCCTCGTCCCGTGGATGTCCATGTGATATGGCTAGAAAAACTTCGTGATAGAACTCTGAGAGGGATCAGCCAAGGAAGAAGTCTTCTCTTGTCTCTGTGCTCGAAGTACCCTATCGCGAAGTCTGAGTGCCTCATGAACGAAACTTGCCAAACATCGCTAGTCTGGGTAGGAGATGAATCGGGCCAAAACCCTGTAACTGTCTTTGAAGAGGTAGTAGAAACGTCAGCGGATCTCATAGTAAACAGGACAACTGAAGATGAAGTGCTCCTTTGTCTCAACCTCTTGCATGTCACACAAAGTGCATATGCACCTCTCCCTGGGTAGTTGCTCTGCTTTGCCGCTCTTGACACGAAGTCTATGTGAAGAGACCCGGAACTGCCCAAGAGAGATCCTTAGTGAGTGGGGTAAATAAATTTGAGTGTACCCTGGTGGGTCAATGAAACCCTCTGTTGTGATATGTAAAAGAAGTGATCTCTGTAGAAGCCCAGCTTCACTAGAAGATCACTCGGGCCCAGCCAGGTCCGGAATGTGTGTAGCTGTAATAGTTCCTCTCGGATAACTTGGTTGGTCTCGTGTGATAGGAGGGGAGAAAACGGAGCATCCATGCTATACTGGAATGGGGATAGTCTGTCCATGTGGAGCCCCAGCTCCTCGAACCATCTCTTTGTGCGTGCATACCAGCACCTCTGGTCTCCTGCTGCTAGTGCAATAGAAGAGGACAGTGCTAGCCAGGGTAGCCTGCTACGTCCAGAGGTGTAATCCCCATACTCCTTGACTCAGTATAGGTACGTGATGACCTGAAATGCAGCATCTAGCTATAATGGGGGTGACCCAAACTCCACCCGAATGATTTGGTGAGGAACGGATGGCTTACCACGGATCATCCATGATAACATGAGAACCTGTAGCCACTCCACCCTGGCCAATTCTGTATCCGACAAGTTTGGCTCCCAGCATGGACTGTCATGCATCCCCGCTGGACGGACCAAGGAGTCAAAAAGCAACTCTTTGGTTCGTGGATCCTGAAAGTGAGAGCGAAAGCACTGCCTCTCTAGTCTAGCCATTGAAGCATATCCTCTGCTCAAGCGTGCCTGCATCGCGGGTCTCATAGTGAAGGTGGGTCCGGAAAAGACGACCCTAAGATAAGTGTATGATGAAACTACCTCAACAGGTGACCCATCAAATGTGAATTGCTCTTGGCGCATGACGGCTCGAGATGTATTGAAGATCATAACCTTGGTTTGCTCAGGTTGACCTTCAAATCGTGAGACTCACAAAAGGACTATAGTGCGTCAAGGTGTCTCTAGAGCCCATCTGTTGAGGAAGACAAGACAGCCATGTCATCTGCGTAAAGCAATATCCGGATCAGCGTGCCCGCAAGGGAGCAACCTACCCCCCCCCCCCCTTGTGTCTGCATCATTGTCTCAAGCTCGTGAATGTATAGGCGAAACAAGGTAGGTGATAATGGATACCCTTGTTTGACCCCGATAGTGCTCATGATCTCGTCTGTCCACCCAGATCTTGCCCAGGCTCTACCTGAAACTCTCTCATAAAGTCCCATGACAGCCCAAATGATCTCCTGGTCGTAACCCAAATCCTGTAGGCGTCGCAACTATGTCAAATGCCTTGTGGGAATCCACAAAGCAACAGTAAACCCTCTGCTTCCGTGCCCTCGCCTCCTCGATGATACATCTGAGCGTGAGAATGTGGTCCATGGTCCCATGATCACGTCGAAATGTGACCTGTCCTGCTGCTCTAAGTCCTTGACTCTCCGCAAATTCGCTGACCTCGGAATCAAGTACTGATGCATAAATCTTGGACATGACATGTCCAATCATAATGGTCCTGTAGCTCTCCGGACTCATGGGATCCCCTCCAAACAAACAGCTTCATTAAATAGCTTTGCCAAGATCGGGGCTAGGAGGTTAATCCCATATGCAATGAACTTAGTGCATAGTCTCTCATGATCCTTCGCTCGGACATTATGAAGTTTCATTGCGGCATTCTTTACCCCCCTTCATTGAAGAGGGTGCAAGATGTGGGTTGTGGCATGTGTAAGAGGTTAGGGGCTGGCTGATTGGGGATATCATAGAGTGTGCGTGCATAATCAAACCACACCTAGGTGTCAGTGATTGGTGAGGGGGACCGTCCCTGTAGAAATCTCCGCCAAAAGTCCTTAGATTTGTAATTGAACAGAATGTTCAGTAGCTCCTCCTCGTTCCAGCGAACAAAGTCTAGTTTCTTTCTGCGTACAAGTCGACGGTACTCGCGTAGTGTCTCTGGTTCACTCGGAAGACACTTTCTGGTTCGAATCTGAGTTGACGACGTAAAGCCTTACACTTATCATCGTACCAGCTATTACAAGGTACGGTTCCAGGGGTGGTGGGCGGGTGGAGTGTGTGGTGTGGGGGAAAGCGTGAAGAGCAGCCTTGTGTAGTGAGCGGGCGACCTTGGTAGCACGATCCTCTAATAGGGGTATGAAGTCAATGTAGGCGAGAAGTATATATAGACGGAAAGAGTAGCTAGGTGAGTGATCACAATCAAAGCGTATATCATGGTATGTGGAGTAAGAACTCAGTGGGGTGGAAAGTGCTACGCGACGGGGAGTGAAGATGCTAAAGAAAAGATAGGTATGATCAGCCTCTGGAGGGAGAGGTGCTACGGTCAAGTGAGTGATGCGAGATGTGAAGGTAGGGGATCCCATGATGTAGTCACCACACTAGAGCCTCCCCCATGTGGAAAGCACGTGAAACCACTTGAGGCAAGCCATCTGTCAAGACCATTATAAATGATGAGATCATGCATCTTGCCGAGGTCTAATAGGGCCTGCCCATAAGATGTGAACAGTCCTCGTCTGTCAGCTGAATTCCGTAGCATACCTGCCTCCTCAAGGTCAATGTGGCAGTAGAGTGGAATCATCCCTGAAGTCGAGGAGTGGTGCTTGACGAGCGCCTGTCCTCGTGTTGAAGTCCCCAACTAGGAGGACTTCTCTACGGCTGGAGAAGTTAACAATGGATTGATACAGAGCAGCAAATGGAGATTTCTCGTCCTCCCTTGAATATCTTTGGCAAAGCGGGAGGTCTCGGGGTGGAGGGGGGGGAGTAGCAAACTGCAATAAACAGATCCTGGCTGTCCATGTGCCAAATCCGGATCCAGAGAAACCTGGAGTGTGTATCTCTATGCTCCTCTGAGATGACCCCCAAAAGTGTGGATCTGTAAAGGACTGCGACTCCTTCTGACCCTCGAACCCCTCCTGTATCCCTCGTCTCATCTCTGCAGGCAGACTTCCATGTATACCCGTTGACTACTGGTAGTGGGCGCTCTGGACTTTGATGTGTCTCTGTATAAAAGATTGTCGTGACCTGTATAGGATTCCAAGAAATTTCTTGGTTCTGACCATAAGGTACCATTACAGTTCCAGATGGTGTAGGATAGGGTCTTGGATTTGTGAGTCTCATAGACCGCGCCCCCCTATGTGGGAGGGGAGGTGGGTGCCCGACGGGGGCCTGTAAGGAGTCGTCCATCTCGTACTATTGCCCACTTCTCCTTGCGGGCTTGATCCCGCTGCTGCAACAGGAAGTGCCTCTCCTCAACTTGTAGTGGAGTGAGGTCCTCATCCATGGAGATCGCTGGCTGGTCTCATAAGGTTGATCTACGACGTAAAGCCGAAAGTCATGCCTAAGCGTCATGGAACGGTATGATAAGGGGTTGCTCTCGGTTGGGGTCCCTCCCTACCCGCCATGCTATTTCAATCCTGTGCTCAGTCGTCCCTAGAGTAGTGACCACGAAGGCCGTTGCATTAGCCATCGGTGTAGCCTCTGTGGGTGGGATCTCACGTACTCTGATGTTGGGAGCCTTACTGTCTCTCTGCTGCTGCTCCAGGAGGGTAGTCGAAACGGTTACCCTTTCACGTTCCCGTTTGGCTACGTTGACCCATCTGGACGTCTCCTCGATGACAAGTGTAGCCACACAATCTGGCCTTGCTTCATCTCCATTGACATAATCCCAAAGATGTCTGCTAACCAAGATGTTGCGTACCATAAAACTCTGCAAGGAGTAGTTGGTACTATCCAACTTGTCCTCTTGTGAGAGGACACCAATGACAGTCATTCTGATTGTTTCGGGCCATGTCTGCCAAAAAATTGCAGCAAATGCACAAAACAGAATTTCCTTTCTGGGAATTAAGGTGCACACTAAAATCCCTGCTGGGATATTAATGCATGCTGTTAACTCCCAAAAAGCACAGCCAATCAATGGCTCTGAATGCAACAAGATAGAAGCATAAACCCACTGGTATCTTAGCCAAGTGTGCCTGCAAAATACTCGCAAAGTGTCCAAAAGCCCCAAATATAGGAGATTGGGTGTCGAAAACCAAAAGACAGCTTGCTGTCTTGGCCTAGCAAAGGCTCTGAATGCACCCAAAAATCCTGCAAATGCTCAAAACTGTCAAAATATAACACTGCAAAACTTGCCAATGTCTGCAATGTCACTCAAAATGAGTCCAAAACTGCCTCAAATGGCTTGTTCACTGCCGAATTGCACTCCAAACACAAAAGCCCCAAATTTGTGCAAGAAATTGCAACCAAAAGGGGGTAAATTGCATGAAAACCCCAAATGTTGCCAAAATTACAATTCTCCTGCAAAAGCCCCAATTTCTTGGCCAATCTCTGCAAGCCCCAAATCTCTGCTCCAAAATTGCAATGAGCCTGTAAAGAACCGTGTACGAAAATGTTCGTACAGTATTCCGTACAGTGTATGGCTGGTGGCTTGTAGGTACGGTGTACGGCTCTGAACCGCGATACGGCGAGCTGATTGCAGGCTTGTACGGGGGGCAAGTTGTACGGCGCTGGATTGTAGTACGGTGCAGGGCAGTTGGCCTGGTACGGACGTACGGAACAGCCAACAATGGCTGTACGGACTTGTTCACGGGCAGCTGTACGGAATGGCACACCGATGGAGGATGATGGGCTGAAGCTTGCGGGTGAGAAAACAAGTCTGGGAGCTGATACCAAATGAGAGCACAATGGAGAGCAAGAGTGATGAGTAAGAGAGAGAGTGAGCAAAACGCAAGTGTACTCAATAGTGGACTGAAATGAAGTAGATAAAAAAGAGAAGTGAGGGGTTTTGTGTAAGTGACAAAACCCTATCTTATCCACTAACTGTAGTTAAGGATTAGATTGTGGTTAGGGGGAAAAACCTCATACAAAGAAAGAAAGAAAGAAAGAAAGTTTATTAAAGTCTTCGGAAGACTAATGGGTCTATGAGACTATGAAAAACCTGGTACAAATGAGCTGTGGTGGTGGAGCTACTAAAACGAGCATCCACACCAATGCAAATGCAAATAATGCAGACTGTCAGTACTAAATCCTAAGTACAACATAGTCATGTCGGTAGTCCACTATCTCATCATCATCATCATCATCATCAACATCAACATCAGGGCATCAGGGTGGACGAGGCAATGGGGGCATGAAATCGGCGATAGAGTGTTGTCGGCCACTCAAAGGTGTAGCCCTGGCATGTCTCTTGGTCATAGCTCTGCCTCTAACCAGGGCTACTGTGATCCCTGTCGGGCGACACCCATGGGACGAGGCCTTTACGTGACTGTGACCCGGAGCCTGTGACACGACAGCTCAAACAGAGGGTTGACACACAGATCACACTTGGGGACATCGGGTCTCGCTCGACAAAAACTCTGTGATAGAGCTTTGAGAGGGATCAACCAAGGAAAAAGTCTGCTCCTGTCTCCGTGCTTCAAGTATCCTCTCGCGGTGTCTGAGCGCCCCATGAACGAACCTGCCAAACATTGTTGGTCTGGGTAGGAGATGAATCGGGCCAAAATCCGATAGCTTTCTCTGAAGAGACAGTGAAAACGTCTGCGGATCTCATAGTAAACAGGACACTTGAAGATGAAGTGCTCCTCTGTCTCAACCTCCTGCATGTCACACAAAGTGCATATGCACCTCTCCGTGGGTAGTCGCTTTGCTCTGTCGTTGTCGATACGAAGTCTATGTGAAGAGACTCAGAACTGCCCAAGAGAGATCCTCGGTGAGTGGGGTAAGTAAATCTGCATTTACCCTGGTGGGTCAATGAAACCCTCTGCTGTGATATGTAAGAAGTGATATGTGTAGAAGCCCAGCTTCACTGGAAGATCACTCGGGCCCACAGCCAGGTCCAGAATGTGTGTAGCTGTAATAGATCCTTGCGGATAACTTGGTTGACCTCGTGTGATAGGAGGGGAGAAAACGGAGCATCCATGCTGTACTGGAATGGAGGTAGTCTGTCCATTTGGAGCCCCCGTCCCTCAAATCATCTCTCTGTGCGTGCATACCAGCACCTCTGGTCCCCTCTTGTTGCAAGTGCCATAGAAGAGGACAATGCTAGCCATGGTAGCCTGCTACGCCCAGAGGTGTAATCCCCATACTCCTTGACTCGGTACATATACGTGATGACCTGAAATGTAGCATCTAGCCGTAATGGGGGTGACCCAAACTCCGCCCGAATGATCTGGTGAGGAACGGATGGCTTGCTACGGATCATCCGTGATAACATGAGAACTTGTAGCCGCTCTACTAGTGAACACTATCCCCAAATATATGTAGGACTGCACTATCTCCACAGGCTCGCCACGATATGTGAAACTATGGTGACGGGATGCTGGTCGTGAGGTGTTGAAGACCATAACCTTGGTCTTCCCAATGTTAACTGTCAAGTCTCTCTCCCTGCAGAACATCTCCAGAGCCTCTAGATGTTTCTGCAGCCCTCTGCTGAGGATGATATGAGGACTATGTCATTGGCATACAACAATATCTGCACCATCTTGTAAGCTAGGAGCGAACCCTCTCCGCCTAGTCGATCGACAAAAGAAGTGATCTCCTCAATATAGAGCCCAAAGAGAGTTGGTGATAGGGGACAGCTTTGCTTAACTCCGATGGTGCTCTCAATCCAGTCTGATAAGCCTCCTGGGGCACGTATCCTCCCTCTAACAGACTCATATAGACTCATGACCCCCGAAATCATGATATTTGGGAGCTGTAACTCCTGTAACCTCTTGATCAGGCAAGAGCGTGGGACAATGTCAAATGCCTTACGAAAATCTACGAAGCAAGTGTAGACATGCTGACGCCTCGACTTCGCCTCGTCAATAATAGCCCTCAGTGTGAAAGCTACAGTGAAATCAGTGATGCGAGATGTGAAGGCAAGGGATCCCATGATGTAATCAACAACGCTAGAACCTTCCCCATGTGGGCACCTGAGGAGGGCCATTTGTCAAGACCATTATAAATAATGAGATCATGCATCTTGCCGAGGTCTAATAGGGCCTGTCCATAAGATGTGACCGAACCTCGTCTGTCAGCCGAAACCCGTAGCATACGTGCATCCTCAAGGTCAATATCTGGCAGGAGAATGAAATGACGGGCGCCTGTCCTCGCGTTGAAGTCCCCAACCAAGAGGACTTATCCGTGGCTAGAGAAGTCAACAATGGGCTGATAAAGGGCTGCAAATGGAGATGTCTCATCCTCATCTTGAGTATCTTTAGCAAAGTGGGAGGTCTCAGGAGGGAAGTAACATACTGCAACAAATAGATCCCGGCTGTCCATGTGTCGGATCCGGATCCAAAGAAACCTAGAATGTGCATCTCTCAGCTCTACTGAAATGGTCTCCAAAAGGGTGGATCTGTAAAGGACTTCTACACCTCCTGACCCTCGTACTCCCCCGGTATTCCTCGTCTCGTCTCTGTAAGCAGACTCCCATGTGTACCAGTTGACTATTGGTAGTGACTATTGGTAGTGGGCGCTCTGGACTATGATGTGTCTCTGTGTAAAAGACTATGTCGTGACTTGTATAGGATTCTGAGAAGTTACTTAGTTCTAACCATAAGGCATCATTACAGTTCCAAATGGTGTAGGATAAGGTCTCGGAGATCTTAGTCTCATAGACCCGTCTTCCTATGTAGGGGATTGGGCTGGTGCTCGATGGGGGCTTGGAAGAAGTCGTCTATCTCGTACCATTGTCCACTTCCCATCCTTGCGGGCCTGATCCCGCTACTGCAATAGGGAGCGTCTCTCCTTAACCCATAGGCTGGCTGAGAGGGAGAGGGGAGAGAAAGGTCGAGGCATAAGGCGGAGGAGTGTATGACACCCTCGAAGGTGTCATAAGTGGTGCGAGAGCTGTAATGGGAGAGGAGGGGACAGATGAGGACTGTGACGACCTCCCTATTTCAGAGGAAAGGGAAGAGGCTAATGTCATGGGTATGTCACTAGCTTTCATGGGTATGACACTGATAGTAACCGTGGCTGGGGATATAGAGGCTGTAGCTGAATCTGAGGCTGAAGCTGAAGATGAGGATGTAGGGGGGGCTGAAACTGAAACTGAAGCTGAAGCAGGGCTGAAGTAGAAACTTCCAACTGACATTAAAACAAGGTTTCAAACTCATACAATCAGCAGCAGAGACTGAGGCTAAGGTGGGTCCCACCTTTGCCATCTTGTCAACCCCAAGCTCACTCCGGTTGTAGCGTGTGTTCACATCCGTTTTAGTTGGAGAAAGAGAGAAGAAGAAGAAGAAGAATATATTATCGTCCTCTGAAGACCAAAACCGGCCTATGGGACCTGGGCAATACAATATCACAAGTACATGAAAGCTCCTCCCGAAGATGGGAGGGTGGAAAGAGAAAACACCTTCTAGGATTCAGGTGGATTCCTATGCTTGAAGAGCTTATACACAAATGTTCCGAAAGCTGAAGGTGACCCTTTATGCAGCAAATCAGCCAGTTTGTTATGTCCCTCAAGGAGGTGATTGAACTCTTCCCTAATGTGTGCATAGTGAGGGCATATCATTACCATGTGTTCTTCTGTTTCAACCATACCTTGATCACATAGTTGGCATATTCTACTCTCCCTTGGCATCTTTTTCCATCCCCCTGTTTCTATTTGCAGCTGGTGTGATCGGGTGCGAAGTGAGGCTAAAGCCCTCCGTTTATGCACTGCTATATGTACTTCTGCGTTGTTGTCTCCCTTCCTGTATAAATTGACCAATATTCGGGGTTGATATATGTGTGATAGTACTCAAATTTATCTTTGTTTTCTGCTGTTTGCCATTTCCTGTGTAGTGCATTCAGCAGGTCATAATGAAAAGCCTCTTCATCAATCTCCTCTGAAGAGTAGTTTAAATACTCTTCTACTTCCCACTTCTTGAACCATTTTTTTAGGTCCTGTGCCCATCCGGATGTCAAAATCTTGCCCTTGTTTGTCTTTTGAAGCTTCTGACTTTCATTTTAGAGAGAGAGAGAGAGAGAGAGAGAGAGAGAGACAGAGAGAGAGAGAGAGAGAGGTAGAAGTAGAATTTATTATCGTCCTCGGGGGGCCAAAAATGACCCATGGGACCTAATCCTCGTACAAAAATTCTCCTCCGATGTGGAGGGGTCAAGAGTTTTCAAGTTCTTGATGGTACGAAAAAAGACGAGTGTTATGGTTCTTTTGAAGTTTCATACTTGCTGTCCATGCTTTTATGGTTCTTTTGAACTTTCATACTTGCTGAGAGAGAGAGAGAGAGAGAGAGAGAGAGAGAGAGAGAGTTTGGGTGGGGCTTGACTGTGAAGGTGGGAGGGGAGGTTGGGCCTTAGAGAGAGCTGAACATGTAATGTGTACTTACTTTATGCATTAACTACAGAATGCTTGCAAAAAGTGCTGCCAACGTCTTTCTTGTCTATTCCTTTGTTCAGTTGTCTGACAGCAGGAACTTGCCTTTGGTAGTTTTCGTTTCTAATTTTTGTTCCTTCTGCATCCGTAGGCCAATTTCTCAAAGGCCTCCACTCAAAGCAAGGCACAAAAGAAAGGCATACCCCGCTTTCTTCCCAATCCAGAGGAGTGTTGGGGACCCAAGCCGCGGGCAGGTCGAAAGATCAAAGGACAGAACAATGCCTTTGGTCAGGACTCTCGAACTGTCTCAAACTCAAAGCGACAAAAGAGAGAGGGGTTAGTCTGAGTGTGGTGGATCGCATCTATATTGCAGAATATAGTAGGACATATTGTGCCAAGTTGGGATCAATTGGTGCTAAAAATCTCCAACAAGAGTAAATGTGAAAGTCTGCAGTGAAGCTTTTTTAACATCTGGTTGAGTGTATAGTCTTGGAGGCCATATGTTTCTTTGCCGTGATTTATGCTGCAGCAGGGTTCAATTTTGGTAATTCGAAGTATGCTACCCTGTGGTAAATAGTTCAAAACTTTTGGAAAATGACAGAAATGTTTGTTGACCCTTGCTTTGAATTAATGCTCATCACAATTTCTTTAACTTGATTCAAGTAAAAATACTAACTGATTAATAATTTGTTCTAGTATGCATCGTTTTGGATCAAATGGTGGGTCTGGTTTTTTAGTCTCTTTGTCAATTATACTCAGTCCAAGGTCTAAAAACATCTTATTTGTGTACGCACTGTTTCACCAAGGAAATGTACTGGCATTGTTAGATTGCTTCCCTTCGTATGTGTGGAACCTCTTTATGGGCGTGTGTTGGGGTGGGGGGTTGCGGAAGTAACTGTTTTGTCAAAGAGTACAGAGAAACCGAAATAAGTACACCAGCAGGGCATTACATCTGTGTGAAGAGCTCAGTGGGAGGGTACATACATGTAATAACACTAATTTGAAAATCAAGAAAGCTGTTTGTAGAATCACTCTGAATTTTGTATGGGTCTTCTATAAGACACATCAACAGGCTTGGAAAGGCATATTTTCAAGCTGCTTCTTCCTTTTAGACCTTGGCTCAGGGCATCCTTTTGAATCCCACATTATGTGCATGCTAGTCAAAAATTCTGCTAGTGTGTTCTGGATATTAGATGATTGCTCAAGCACACACATGCATCTTTCTTGCCAAATGTTCCCACACAATGTTTGCGCAAGGGTAATTGGCTGATGCTGGATTTTCATGGGTGATGCGTGATCTCTCTACAATAGTCTCTTCTAAGAAGTACAAAATTCAGGCACACCATCCAATTACATGTCTGATGACCCTATGACAAGCTTGGAACTGAGAATGGGATGATTGCAGCGGATTATTCTTCTAAAATCCATGAGCTATTATGCTACTGTTGCATTGAAAACTTTCCTTTTAACCTTGCAATTGCCTGCTTGGGGTAAGTTTCCAAGAGATCATTTGTTGCTTTCCAAGAGATCTACTATCTTGAAGCCCTTCTGAATATGTAGGAGGATTGATGGTGGCCAACGTTACCATTGTGTACCATTGTGTACATAAACAGTGTGATTCTGATTCTTCTAGATACCTAATGCAACTTCAAAAGATATGCAGAGAAACAATGTAAAATCTGCTACAGGTTTCCTCAGATTTGAGTGTAGTTGTTGAGAGGGTGTCCATGGGGGAGAGCTGCACCAACAAAGGGAGCAGGACTGCATAGGGGAAGCACTGCTGCAGGACTGGTGGAGGAATTGCATCAGCAGGACTGCATGATGGAGGAGCTGAATCAGCAGAACTGCATGAAGAAGAAGCTGCTGCAAGAGGAGATACTGCAGGAGGGCCTGCTGCATGAAGAACTGCTGGAGGGGCTGCTGCATTAAGAGCTGTTGCAGGAGGGGTTGCTGCATGAAGAACGGCTGCAGGATGAGAGGTTGTTGCAGGATGGCGGGCTGCTGCATTTGCAGCTTCGGGATGGGTCATGGGATTTGGGCCCAAGTAGGGATGAAGGGGATGAAAGGGCCTCAGATAGAATGTGACCCTTTCCTCCCCTTTAGAGTGTGGTGGTGGCTTCCCCTGAAATATGGTGTGACAAATGGTGACATGGGTCATGTGTCGCTGTCTCACAGGCTGTCCTATGCCATCTCACAGGCTGCCACGTGTCCCGTGTTACCTCACAGGCAACCTTGTGTGCTATGCCACCTCATCATGCCTATGTGTTAAGATTGCTAGGTGTCATGGATGACACATTAGCAGGCCACGTGTCATGGCTGCCACATCAACATGCCAGGTCATCAGCATGCCATGTGTCACATGCTATACTTATGGAATAAAGTGGTTTCACCACCCTCTTATTTGCCTGACTATCTAATTCAGTTTGGATGGTCAATGTGATGCTGGTTTTACGTCTTTTTTGTTCCTTAGGTTTTTGGCAATCAGCTCCATTTAAAGCACTAATCTAGGACTAATTAAGTTTGGCTGGCCTTCTCAAATAACCTATTAGGCCTACTTAGTTTGTCGTCATGTCTTGTATCTCTTTGACTTTTTCATGTTTCACATGTCCACATCTAAGGCTACTGTGAACATTCTCCTTGGTAGTTGTGTCAGAATACATTTTATGCATCTGAATGGTTGTGTTTGGGTACTTGGGGAGGGTGTGGCCTTTACGTTTCTCTTGGAGAGATACGTCTCAACTTGTGGGAACTAATGCCCACAATCCCTCCACCCTTAAATGCTACTCTCGCCAACTAGTACCCAATGATTGGAAAATATATGCATCCTTTGGGAAATATCCTAATTTAAAGAACTTAAAATTGGAGGAAATGATATGCAATAATTAAATCACCAAGCAAAATGGATACGCTTTATGAAGAGAAGTGACATTCCTTCCACCTCTTATTTTGTTGACATGAACTGAAGTGCTTTCTCATATGCAGCAAGAATGTCATAAAACTCTTGAACATTAATCGTTCCATCCATTAGGTTTAAATCCTTTGAACTTAAAGAGATACTTTTTTGTAACTTTTCGTTGTCTTCTTGTGATATAGTTGTGGAAAACTATTGTTATGGAACCAAGAGTATATCATTACCTAGTGGATCTTCATAGATTGGGTTTAATCAAACTAACATGAAAGACTATGTATCTTCTAATGTGGTGGGAGATCCAATCCAATTCAAACTTGGTTAATATCCTCCAATACTTTGAAAGGGTCATAATACATGAAAAAGAGTTTAGGTAGATATTCTTTTGTCCCATCGTGATTCTCAATCTAGGTTTTTCAAACTTGAGTAAAACCCATGAGTCTTTTTTAATCTTAAAGACTATTTGTCTTTTATTTGTAGGTGCTTGCTTTTTCGTCGTTTAAATGATGATACAGACTTTGGCATAGGTAGAATCGCAATCCTGTATGAATTGATCAGTTGCAAAGACCTTATCCCTAATTCGCTTTAAGGGATTTGGTAGAGATCGAGGCAGTCGATCAAGCGAGCGATGTCGATCGAGCGGGACCAAATAAGTGAGTGAGAAAAAGTGAGCAAAGCAAAAATGGTTGGGTTACCAACACATAATCTCATTGTATATATGTGCTCATCATTAATAAAGATTTATAGTGCTTCCTCAACATTGAACATGATTATTACATAATATTGAAAGTGCACATTAGTAATAGTGCTCTATATTCAATGATGAGCTTAAATAGAAACAATAAGTACTATATAGTTGATTTAGTGCATTACTCGAGAAAAACATAACCTCACTATATGCATGTATTGATCTTTAATAAGCTTTATAGTATCACCATAATTTTGAAGATGATTATAACATATGCTTGTAAGTCTACATTAGTGATAGTGTTATTTATTCTCATCATGAGATGAGCTTGCATGGAAATGCTTTGGCTACCAACAAGTAGTATATAGTTTAAGTGCATCATTCAATAAAAACTTCAACATCGAACATGTTATTATGAGCGGCCTTGATCTAACTCTAGTGCAAGAAATATGCAAAAGTTTCATTAAATTCACGTTTTGATGCATGAAGTTTTACTAAATGGTGTAGAAGGTCATGATAATCATCTAAATCATGCCTTGCCATTCGTTTTGATATGTAACATGACCCCATTTGGATTCGTAAATCAAAAGATACACGACGTCGAAATTATCACCTTTTGGACCAAAAGAGGGAGCGTGTCAACGCGTTGCCTGTGCTACCAAAATAGGTAGTGCGTTGATGCACTGTCTCTTTTGGTCCAAAAGGTGATAATTTCGACGTCGTGTATCTTTTGATTTACGAATCCAAATGGGGTCATGTTACATATCAAAACGAATGGCAAGGCATGATTTATATGATTCTCATGACCTTTTGCACCATTTAGTAAAACTTCATGCATCAAAATATGAATTTAATAAACAATTAGCCGATTTCTTGCATCAAATCTAGAGGAAAGTTTACCTAATAGGGACCATGTCAATATGTTGTCTATTTTGGCTTCTACCATTGATTTTTATAAGCAAAGATTGATTTGTTTTGGAATTTAATTCATTTTAAAGAAAGGGATGTACTTACTCTTTAGATTTTGTTGGATTGGTGGGATGTAAGAGTGATTCATTAGGGAGGGTTTTTTTGCAAATAAAAAAACATGGGTTTTGTTCCAAGAGTGAATAGAGTTTCCAAAACCAAGCATTTGCACATGCATGTAATGTGGACTATTCCATTCAAGAAGTCCTATGAAACTTTTGACTTGTGTGGAAGATTCCATTGGTGATCTCACTTATGTTGGTGGAGAGAGAGAACTTGATTATGCCTATGTCATTGCCAAGGCATCATTAGTAAAGACGCACACTATCTTCGCTCACTTTTACTCATTCAATTTTTTGTAATCCTCCAACTCTCTCATGGAAATTTTAAGAACTTAGACAGTTGCTAAAATAAGGATTTGTCAATCTATTATTGTTTTGTTTTGATTGTTTTTTTTGGCTCACTCACTTTTTCTTGCTCGCTTTTTTTGGTTCGCTCACTTTTCCTCGCTCGCTTTTTGGTAATCCTCGTAGAGATCTACCGTACATGATTTTAAAACGTCTTTTTTTGTAGAAGAGTGTATCTTATTATTGTAGGCAAACTTAACTATGGGGAGATACTTTTCCCACATTGTTTGCTCGTCGCGAACTAGATTTTGAGTAGATCAAGTAAGGTGCTATTAGTAATTTCAAAATTTCCATTAGTTGAAGGATGCAATGATGAAGCAAAAACTTCGATTAGTCCCAAGGTTTTCAAACAATGCTTGTGAAAAATTAATGGTAGTAAATTTAGTATCTCTATAACAAATTATAGACTTGGTTATTCCATGATGTTTGAAGATATAATAGGTGTGAAGCTTCAGTGTTCATTGGGAAAAAAAAAGGTGTGCAACTTTAGGAGCTTTTACATGCTTTGACATGGAATAAAATGAAACCTATACACTATAGTCTAAATCATGTCATGTCCTTGATGAGTCATGGAAATTTTAGTAATGAAGTCCATGGTGATATGTTCCGATGGTCTTTTTTGGAATAGATAAAGATTATAATAGTCCTTTTGGTTTTCCTCTATTGTACTTTGATTTTTGACATGGCATACATGCTAAAATGTAAGCAATAGTCGTTGCTAGCTAACATAAGAATTTATCTAGAGCTTCCACATCTTTCAACCTTCTACTTTTATAGGCTACTACATGAGGAGCAACTCCAATGTTGTCACAACAACTGGCATCAATTGCTACCAAGAACTGTTTTCATAGATCAAGAATGAAGAGAACGAGGCCTAAAAAGAGGATACACCTTTTCTTCATGACACTTTGAAGCAACAATTACCTCTTGTGCTTCACCTTTGTATTCAGTAGCTATGCCCAAACTTTGTGCTAGCACATAAGATGTAAAGTTACATCTTGCACCATCATCAAGCAAGAAATGTGTTAAATGGTCTTTTGCTTGACCCCAAGCTTTAAGCAAACTATGGCATGATAGATCCTCATCTGTTGGTGGAGGAGTGTCCATGTTATGGGCCAATGATGCCTTTTTCAAAGCTGCCTTGTTGTTGTTTGCTTTGGTACCTTTCTTTTAGGGACAATCACGAAATTGTGACCATGCTCTTCACATTTGAAGCATCAACCTTTGGAGTAATACGTTTTCTTTTTTCGCTATGAGACAAGGTATTTGAAGACTTCTCTTGATGGACATGCTTCTTGATGCTTCTTGAATTCGTTTTGACAATGGGTTGCACTTTTAGAGAAGAGTTGCTTCTTTCAATATTTAGTGCCACGTCATTGGTGTCCCCTAGACTTACAAGGCTGACGATGTCAACTTCATTTTTAATGGAGTATTTCAATTCTACATAGAGCTTCCTTTGTTGTTCCATCGAATCTCTCTTATTGAAAGCTTTAACTTTAAGTAAAGTATCCCAAAAGTGAGTAACATACATACTTTTTCATCTTGTTGTTGTAAAAGAATATACCATTGCACCATCATATCTCTTTTGAATTCCTTTGGCAAGAAGTGATCTTGCAATTGCTTCTTGAACTTCCTCCAAATGTGAGCTTGTTGTCTCGTACTAACCATAGTAGCCTAGCATAAAGAAGCACGGTCATGTAGATGGTAGGTCCCAAATCAGAGGTAAATCGGAGCTTGGCTTTTTCTTCCTATTTGTCTCCATCAAAGTACTCAGATCTTGTATCCATGCCAAAAAAACTTTGGGTTGTTCATTGCCTTTTTATTTTTTGAACTTGAATATCTTGTCTCCAAGCTTGATCTTTGACTCAACTAGTCTTCTCTTCCTCTTACCCCCCAAAGGAGACCAGCTATGGTTTCGTTTTGTTTCTCTTGAAGGAGAGGCAGTGACTTACTCTTTCCTTACAGAATCTTGAACATCTTGACAGCATCTTTCTTAGGATGGAGACCTTGGATCATGGGAATCAACATGGTTAACTTCATGAATATGAAACTATTGGTTGTACTAGCCAAGATGGTAACTCATTGAGACTTGGAGGCAGATGGGCACCATGACTGGCCATGTTGGCTGGTTGACTCAATAAGAAAAAAGAAGACTAAATTCAATAAGGGAGCACATAGATTTGAGGATAACTCTCCCAAGCTCTGAGTCCTAAAGTACAAGAATGGTCTCCATTCTGTATTTCCATGTGCTGTAATTGGAGTTGTCTAGCTTAGCAGATGCCTCCAAATTGAGGTTGCTAGAATCTTGTGCTCTTATAAAGGAAAGGAGAGCGAGGGATTAAAGATAAACCAGCATACATGTAAGAAAAAAATTGAAACACCAACGTAAACACAAGGAAATAATTATTATCATTACTTACTAACAATAATTTTAAAAAAAGCTAAGCTAAACTAAACTAAATAGGTATCTAAGTAGATGACCTCCAAAAGGTATAACAAAAATAAAATCTAGAAAAAAAAAGGGTGTTTAAGCTCTATTTTGATTCTATGTTCATGGAGCCTAAACACACCCAAAGCCAAATTTCAAAAATATAACATTACAACTATAACGTAGGACAGAGTGTTAGCATTCTAGCAAGACCACAAAGGAAGAGCACAAGGGAATCTAGGATGGCGCTTGAGAGCATGAGAGGAAGTGTGAGCAAGAGAAGCTAAATCTACGTGCATGGAAGAGAAAGGAGAGATGACAAGGTGAAGACTTGGACTATACAAAGGATTAGGTTCCTTGTATTTCAGCCTTACAAAAGACCCTCTTGAGCCTCTTCAAGTAGAGGCCAAGACTTCCAGCCTTGAGGCTTACAAGATACACACTTGTGTGCATCCTAACTCCACATACTTGGTTACATCCAACACCACAAAGTACAATAGGCATGTTCCATGTGGCACCATTAATGAGACCCATGTTTGATGCATGTGCCTCTTCATGAGAACCATGTGTACACTCACCCTTAACCTCTAGGGAGTGTTCTACAAATCATAATTCTTTTAACACCCTCCCTCAATGTAACACTTGAGAGAGTTACATTGGCTACATGGATACATGGTTTCCTAGATTATGAGGTTGATACCTTCGTATCTTAGGCATGTACAAGGTGAGATTTTTACAAGTATGGTTTTAGAAGATGTACTTACTCACTGTGTGATTTCATTCTTTGAGCTTGCTTCTTTTCTTATGTATGACATGCTTTAGATAGTCATGCCATTTACTCCATATGCCTTCTACCTTGGCCATCCTCACACCATGGCCAACACAATGTTGCCGCCCTTACACCATGGCCAACACAAGGTTGTCGCCCTTACATAAGTAGTTTGCACATAGTTTCTATTAAGCTTTAACAAACATGCTTTTTGCTTGTCTCATATCACAACTTCTTTGATTCGTGAAGATAGCAACACCTCCGCCTTTAAATAGTGCATGTGGTTACCTCTTTGTACATATGCTATGAGAAATACATATATTTTGGAGGGGTGAAAAGTGAAGGGATTACCCATGCCACATGTTAGCATCTCCTTCAATCTAGATCAATGGTCTAGATTTTCTCTCTTTCCCTTAGCAAAAACCTTGGTTCTTCTCAAATTGCTCTACACACAGGTTTTCTATGAAAGAGAGAGGGTTGAGGTTGAATCATATGATTTTAGACCCTTCTATTTCCAATGGGATAGAAAAAATTTGGAATAGTGGCCTCTATCTACAGATTCTAGCAAATGACTTGTCGATTTTGTCTCTTTACTCATTGCTGGCACTCCACTGCTTAGCTTTTTCGTCATTATTCTTCTTGAGATGTTGGCTTTGAGCTGCTGATGAGCTAGCCTTGTTCTTTGCATCTACTACTCTTTCTCATGCTTGTGTTGCCCTCATTCGTCATCGATAGACGAAGAAAATTTGCTTTGTTGCTACCACTCAATTGATGGCATTGCAATCACTTGCTTCATTGCTCGATGGCCTTGATGCTTCCACATAATCTTTTCTTTTGGAATGATTATTGTCGTGGTTGCTAATTCCTTCTTGTGAGCTAGTCGCCCTTTGTTGTTGTAAACTTTTGACCCTACTATCTGTTCCAAAATTGTCTCTGTCAATGGTATGGGGTAGTGATATTTAATCATGGCTGCATTAAAGTTTCTGAGACTCATGTATATTCTTAGCTTCTTGTTTTTCTTTGGGACAATCACAATTGGTGACACCTAGTCGGTGTACTCGATCTCATAAATGAAACCGGCATCCAATAATTTTTCTAGTTCTTCATAGACATGGGTTTGTCTTGTAGGGTCTACATACCTTAGGCTTGGATCCTCCCTAATTGGTATGGTGTGTACTATCATCAGGGGAGATTCCTTTCATGTCCTTATAGGACCAAGCCATGCAATCCTTGTATTCCATCAACTGCACTTTTAGTTCTTTTTCTTCCTCTTTAGTGAGTTGCTCACCGCCTGCCCTCCATCCACTATTGTAGGGTATTGGCCAAAGGCTTTAGAGTGATGGTTGCATTTTTTTATGTCATCCCTAGCACCAAATTTCACTGATATAGCCTTTTCTTCCTCTTCAAGAGATGGAAAAAATTGTGCCGATTCTATCTAACCCATGGAATTCTCCCACATGGTAGGACACTTTCTCAATAAATTTCCAATTGGCATCGTGACGAGGAAGCTGAGTAAGCTGGCCAGGGAGGCTCCATCCAATTGGGGATGAGTTGCATGTAGATTCGTTACTCTTGGGTTAGGGGTGGATTCAATCACTTTGTCGATGCTATGCGGTGTTGGTTCTCTATCCTTGGCTGTTGCTCTTTGGTATGCCTCAAAATTTTTCATGTTCATGTCTTACCCATTCCTTCAAGGCTTGATATTGACCGTTCTCCTCTTTGGCGTTGGGGAAGACTTCTTTTACTTCTTGAAGAGCATTGAGGGTAGATGTACTTGGCATTGCGGCACTTTGTTCTTGGACTAGTAAAGCTTGTGTGGCCTTTGGGTTTTTTGCTTTCTAAGCAAAAATTAGTTTTTGTCATGCTACTTCCTTTTGCTTCCTTGTTATCACTAGTATCGGTTGGAATGCAACACTTTGTGTTGCCACAATGTGACTCTCAATGCCAATGATTCTAAGGGGTACATCTAGCTTTGCTTCATGGGTCGATTGAGGCTTTGCTCTGAGAGGGAAATCCATGCATGCATGACCAACTCAAGAATCTTTGTACACTAGTTGGAAAGTACATGTGAGGGCACTTAGCAATTCGATGGCTTTCTTAACATCCAAAACACTTGATGGGTGCTTAGTATGTTGTTGATCTTACTTGATTGGCATACATCAGAATGAGTCCTTCAGCACCATCCATGTAGAAGTACATGGGGTATTTTGTTTCATACTCATATTGTGGTCCGAGTCCTTTAGGTTGGAGTTGTTGCATTGGAACTATTGGAGCAAGATTGGGGGCTCGAGGATACTATGAAGGATTGGGATTTCTCAATAGTTGAGGCACTTGTGTCCTCACTAGGATGGGATTGAGCCATGGCACTATGCATTGGGTGCTAGTACTGCTGCCTATATACTTAAATTGGCGCCTGTTGGTACTCTTGGGGTTAGGGTTGTGTAACCCTCATAATGTAGAAGTAGATGTTTACATCATGGCTTGCAACATTGCAAATGACACACCATAAACTTGGGGGTTGAGCCACTTCTAGTGGGTTGAGTCTGCTCCTCAGAATTGGGCACTCATTTGCCGTGTGGTTGTACAATGAGGGCACCATACATTGTCTCCTCTTGGGTATTGTGGTGGCTAAGAGATGCACAAATTTTGCTCTATGGCTTGCATCATTTTGTCCTTCACCTTTAAGGCCATGGCTTCCACTCGGTCTTCAGTGGTGTGATCCTTTATGTGGCAGTGCTTTCCTTCTTGGAATATTTCTTGTCATGATGACTTGATTTATAGTCATCACATTTGTTGTTAGAGTTTGTCATGCCGTCCTCCATGTCAATTGCATCTTAATGAGCATCGCTGAAATGCAGGTAGTTGCTGACTTTTTTTATGTCCTTGTTGCAAATGGACTTTTTCAATCTAGAGATGAATTATGCAATGAGTTGTCGTTTGCATGGGGAACACACTTTTCTATTAATCTTTTCATTCTTCCTAAGTATGTTCTGACCTTTTATTTCTTGTGCATTTTTATATTTCCCAGTTGGAGGGCGTCATCGCTGAAATGCAGATAGTTGCTGACTTTTTTTATGTCCTTGTTGCAAATGGACTTTTTCAATCTAGAGATGAATTATGCAATGAGTTGTCGTTTGCATGGGGAACACACTTTTCTATTAATCTTTTCATTCTTCCTAAGTATGTTCTGACCTTTTATTTCTTGTGCATTTTTATATTTCCCAGTTGGAGGGCGGGGTCATCTTGTAGCCTTTTGGCTTGGAACCTTGTTCTGAACTTCTCGCATAGTAGTTCCCATGTGGCTCTTTGTTCTACGAGAAGGTCTAGGTACCATTTCGAGGGCTCATTAGTTAAGGCCATGGGAAACCATGCGGCTTTAGTTTCATTTGATTGGTCACCTCCAGCACAACATGCTGCGTCGAAGAGTGAAGGAATTTGACAAGATCCCCTTGTCCATTGTGCTTTGGCATTTCCAATTTGCCAAAGTGTCTTCTTCCATTCTTGTTGTTGATGTTGCATCAAAGCCAATACATGGCTCCCATAATACATCCCCCTCTAAACATATCAAAGCCAATACATGGCTCCCACACTACATCCCCACCTAGCTCCAAGGGCTAATGAGAGACATGGAGCCACACACTAAAACAAAATAGGAAAATACATCTTTTTAGGAGGACTATCCAAGGCAGAGAACCTTTGACTCAACACACATGATTTATTTGAATTCATTTTGGGGGAGAACCTAGGGAAGAGTACCCTTGACTCAAACAAGAAAGTAGTAAAGATATATTTCATTCATTTAATGCATAGCAAGGGCAGAGAACCCATGTGCCTGAAGTAGCTGCCGCACAAAAGTGTGCACATCCTGCTCGTCGATGATGTGTCGAAGATACTCATGTCAAGGATGCCTCGGAAGATGTGTCGATGAAGACCATGGAAGTAGCCACCAAGAGCAATCACGTCATGACTCTCAATATGCCGATCACAGAGTCACCGAATGCACAAAAGAGGCTCAAAAAAAAGAGCAAAAGTGTTCCAAAAAAAAAAGAGCAAAAATGTATTATAGGAGATGATGAGGTGTGAAAAGAGTATTCCCCATTGTTGGAAGCCTCAAGTCAATGTACCGGAGTGTTGGTATAGTCGAAATGACTTGTGGGTAAGCTTGGGAAGCTCAAATCACTGGTGCAGGTCACAGGAGTCCAAATCTGAGCAAAAAATGCCAAAAAGTAGCCTAAAACTGCTCGGAATCGCCTTCTGAGAAGTTGTACGGACTCCTGGCAGTGTCATACCTCCACTTGTAGAGGTCCATACAGACATCCATACATTTGTACAGACAAAAAAGAGAATTTTGTTTTTCTTCGAAATGGTGCAGGACAAGGTCGTTTATGTTTGGACAGTGCCAAAATGTCAAAAAACGTCAAAATTGGACCTCAAAAGGTCAAAAAACAGCCGCTGGACTACTCCAAAATAAAATTTTGGTGACCAACTGACGAGGAATGTCCGTCAATGTTGAGGGAGAACCACGAATTGACGCAGGAGTGAGTTGAACTCACAAACGAGGACCAGGAGCAATCACTACGACATCGGAGTACTTGATGGTGAGGAACCATGGCGAGGCTAAGGGAAGGGAGGCTCTACCTTAGAGGAGAGGGGAGCTTCCATTTGCGGGCTTCTCTCATCCTCTAGATAGAGCAAGAAGAAGGGGAAGGTAGGAAGGGAGGCTCTGATACCACATGAAGGAACATGGTGAAAAGAGGGAGAGAGAAAGGGTAGGCTAGGAAGAGAGGAAGTGACACTCAAAAGGAGACATAATAAAATGGAAATGAAATGACTAGAGCAATGAACAAAAATGAGAGTACTCACATGTAGACCAAAGAGCTTGTAGCTTGATACTTGATTGATTTGACACTAGACAAGTACAACTCTTATATAAGAGCGCACACACACACATATGAACACCTATGCATATGGGATAACTCCCAGTATGGCATCCATAGAACACACTAGACTAGAACTCACACTAGAACACACCAAACTGACTCAACTTGGCTTCATATTCTAACACTCCCCCCAGGAAATCCACATTGAGCTAACCCCATCAAATATTGCCTCAGATGAAGTCATTATAGCAAAGGATTTTTGCCAGTTGCATATTGAACCATAAGCCCGATAGAAACCGGGCATAATCCCCTTCAAACAGTTAATACAATCAACACTTTCCTTACAAAAGGAAAGCATATCATCAGCAACAAACATTTAAATACTCAAATGGCTTCTTGAGGGAAGATGCACACCCTCTATTTGACCTGTATGCATTGCATATTTCAATCTATGAATAATGGGTACTAGGGTTAAAGCAAATAAAAGTGGGGCGATTGGATAGCCTTAGAAAATTGCCCTTCTCAAGCTAAAACACCCAACTATCCCCCCATTGAGGCATAAAGGTGTAGAGGCATTGCCAAACAGGGTCATTCTTGTCCCAGCAAAAGCATCCCCGAAGCCAAGTCTTAACAAGACTGCCTCTATGAAATCCTAGCATATTCTATCATACTCCTTATCAAGATCGATCCCAAACATAATAATGCACCGTTGACCCACAACACAATCATAATCCAGAGCAACACTAACATTAAGGATGTTATCAAATATGTCCCTACCTTTGACAAATTCCACTTGTTTCCTGACAACTTGGTTACATATCTCTCAGATCTGAAGAGCAAGTGCCTTAGCTACTATCTTATATAAAGTATTTAACATCGTGATAGGTCATCAATCCCCCACTAGGATTCTATTTGGTTTCTTTGGGAACAGCTTAATTAGACCCGTACTGACATCTTAGGATTCACCATCACAACCGACAAATTCACCATTGCAACCACAAGGTCATTGCCCATAGCATCCCAAAAGCAAAAGAAAAACTCTTTAGTTAGGCCATCTGAACCAGAGGCCCTGTCTCTTTTCATTTTTTTCAATGCCTCCCATAGTTCAACAAAATAGAGGCAAGCGATTTTCTTTGTGCATCCGAGACATGCTGATTCAACCTAGAGAGAAAATCAATCAGAGCCTCATGCCAATCAGCATCTTAGGTGGAAAGAGCTCCAACAATACCCCTAAGCTGAGCTTTGAAGACTTTGATGATGTGCCAATATTCTATGACAATGTTCCCATCCGACCCTTGAACCCTGTCCACAGTGTCCTATTGCCTTTTTCTTTTCAAGGCTTGGAAGAAAAATTTGGTGGACAATTTCCCATCTTTAACTAGCATTGCCTATTATAGATTCTGGCTAATTCAGCTAGTTCTAGCTCACAAGCCTATAATTCACGTTCCAATCCCGAAAGTAGAGTGGACACAAAATGGATCCTTAGGGGAGGTCAATAAAATAGCCCTCAAAGAATCCTTAATAGCTATCAGCTCCTTGAATTTAGCTCTTGAAGCAAACATATATCAACATTAATCTTCCTCAAAATGGAAGCGCAAGCATGCTACTTGATCAGATTGTGACACCCATGCATGTTCCATAAATCACACTAACCAACTTGATACTCTCCAGCTTGAGCTTTCAATCCCGATTATTAGTTTTCTAGGGCGCTGTAGGCATATTTAAGAAAATTAAATCGATTTTTCTTATTGTGACCCACAGATCTCCTTGAGCTTCTTTGAAATCGACTGAGTAGCAGGAGCATGTGCAACTTGGTCATTCAGATAGAGAGATTTCTTCTTGACTGAAGAATCTTCTAGCAAATGTCTTTGATCATAGGCTTCAGACATTTCTTCCTCCACCATCTCGCAATCACTCAAGTTTGCATCAACAGTGTTAGCCACATCCACTCTACCCTCAAACCCATTAAGATCTTGTAAAGGGGCCCTCTAAGAACCCAAACAACTACTAGAGGCTTCAAGTTTATTGAAAACAACTTACCCTTCTCAACTCAAGGGATAGCCGTAGACGAGAAGATATCAAGCTCCACTGGCATTGCAAGCTTAAACTTACCTTTTCGCCCAACCACTCTTTAGTGTTCTCCTTCTTTGATCTTTGAAACTATTGGTTCTTCCCGACCTCTAAACCTGAGGGGCATTTTAAGGCTCAACCCCCTTCCGCATGTTGCCAAGTCAACCTAGAGGCATCTTGGGGGTTTCAATAGGGGCAAACTAAATCGTCAACCTTTTTCCCTTGGTCAAGCGAGAATTCCCTACTCTCCTAGGGAAATTTCTCTCAAAGTGAGTGATTTCTTGACAGATAAAACAAGCATTAGGAAAGGCACCAAAATGGATCTATTGCACAATAACCACCCTAGCAAACACCTCAAACTACACAAAGTCAGGGACCATGACTCCTATCCTACATTATCCAAGCCCTTTTGAGATACCCCATCGATTGGGTCAAAGGGGGAACCAAGAGAACATGACCCAACGATGAAGCAAGATGTTCCACCAAATATCCAAGGGTAGCCAAAAGATTTAGGAAGTCGATATAAACACGGCATTCATGGAATAAGAACTCATCAACACTGTAATCAAGACTCTAGACAATGACCAAAACTATAGCACCCACAAACAAGAATGATCTTCCCACCATTTTATTCGTGAGCTATTCCGACACCATGGAAAAAGGAAAAATCCTTTGCCAAAAACGTATCAGAATACCCCAAAGGGGGGATGCCACACTTATAAGAAAGGAGTCTTCCAACTCTCCCATCGACACGATCTTGCCATTGAAGAATAGATAGATCCCTCCCTTTGCTAGGCACGTAAGCTCTGGTTTTGGACATCATGTAGATCGATTTTGCAAACCACCGAATGCTTTTTTCAACTCTCAAATCAAGGCTTTCTCACAATCTGCCTAGCACTTCTCTTAGCCTCTACATGTAGGATTTTTTTCATGGTATCATCATCAAGATAGTGAAATCACCCCTAACCCTCTCTTTATGGTTTCCAAGTATGAATTGTGGTCAGAATCCTCATCACCATTACCACCAGTAGAAACGCCATTACCAATAGAAATGCCATCTAAACCCTTACGACTCAAACCCTCCTTGCTTCTCTCCTTCATAGCACCTTTCTTCTCACTAGACATTGAAGTTTCCTCACCAACAAACTTACCTGTAACCTCAGCCCATCTTGAGCGCTTCACCCGACCTACATAGCACGATGATGTAAGAGACGTGGGTCAAATGCTCATGCACAACTTCCAAGATGCTCAACTCTCTCCCTCGGCTATCGCTTGCAAAATTTTAAAACATCAAATGTTCAAGACTCAGAAGTGGCACTTATATCTATCTCCAAATTTAAAAAAAAAAACATGAGGGTGATCATCCCCATCAAATATTCCATATTTGACTTGTTTTTGGTAAGATCAAGGTGCACTGCAATTGCCATGGCTTAGGGGAATTCAAACCATGAGGTTAGTATGGTTCAAAGTTAAGTCAGCTTCTTGAGCTTGATGGGAGTCACTCCATTAACCTATTTGTGGAAATGCACAACACTCTAAGGGCAGTAAGCTTGGGAGATGTTAGCCACAAGGTTGTTGCTCACAAGAGTAAGCACCTCAAGCATACATTGGTAGAGTCTAAAGATGAGTGAGCATTTTGGATTCAAGCGAGATCACACCAATTATTTAGTTTGTATGAAGTTGGACATCCCTGAGGGTTTTGTGATTCCCAAGGCTTGGGGGAATGGAATTTTTGAGATTGTTACCAACCTATATCTATGTTTTTTGGTTTTGTCAAACTTTCACATGTATATGTAAGTTTCTTGATTCTATTAAGCTCACATACTTTTCCATTGTCCATTACTTCTAGGAGGGTGATCTCAGGAAGTCGCACTATGAGTTTTTTGGTTTTGTCAAACTTCCACATGTACATGCAAGTTTCTTGATTCTATTAAACTTGCATACTTTGCCCTTTCCATTACTTCCAAGAAGGTGCTCTCCAAAAGTCACAGTATGTGTTTGCTACCTTATGTCTAGGGACTTTAGTAATGAGTGGAGCACTTCACTTCTGGGTTGCTTGGCTCATTCCCCAAAAATCAATTTTCCTTTTGAGTTCTTCATCCAAAAACAAAGAATATCATGTGCATTTCTTGTATAAATTTGGAATTTTATACACTGTTACTATGGCATCATTTTTGAGTATCTATCAAGATGGCAATTTTCATTTGATTTAAATATTAATGTGCTAGATGCTACTCTGAAAGAAATTTATAAATGTAAGTACTTTGTACTATTTTTATTTTTCTTTTAAGCTCATTTCATGAAATCGACAAAAATGGGATATTTTGCGTGCTCCTGTCTTCTTCTTCTTTTCCACAATCTATTTTTTATATTGGGACTTTAGCATAGTCCAAAAATACCATATACATCATTTCTTATTTTATTTAAATATTTCCCCACCACATCTTTGCATGGTTTGATCACATTGTTTCTATTCTTAGAGTCCAACATGATTATGAATTATAGCTCCCAAAATGTGTCAAAATTCAGAGCTTAGTATCACATATCACGTTTTGCCACCATGAAATACTCATAGTATGAAATATTCCCATATGCTATGGAGAACCAAAAATATCCGACACTGTCAAGGTCATAAAAAACTCTTGTATAAATTTATTCAAATACTCAATTAAAAACCAGACTTGCTGCTTATCCACACGGGCTTTTTATAGCTTATAAGAGATACAAAACAACCACTATAGAAATGACTCAGAAAGGTCCCATAGGTAAATGAGGACTCATCCAAAAATATTCATGTAGAAAGACTCACAAAGATCACTAATGGAGTGACAAAAGCTCAAAATACTTGATTAAAATAACACTATACGACATAAGATTGATAGACACACACTCAATGACATAAAACTAGATATTGTAATTTATAGAAGGAGAAGTGTTTGCTGTTGCCGATGCTCAAAGGCCACTACTCTTGCCAATGTAGGTGAGAGGTACCCATACGACTGTCATGAGGTTAGAGCAATGAGCTGCTTGGAGAGGATGACACTTGGCCACACAGAGAGAAGAACTAGAGCCAAAGATGAAGAGATGACCTTCAAGAACTTTCATAATCCACTATGTCATAGGTTGCATGGGCAACCACCATGTTGCAATCACATAATCATGCTGTTCTTTCAAAACCATAGCCCCCCCTCCTACAAGGTCATAAATCCATGGGAAAAGCCAACATCCCCCTTAAACCAAGTAGGGGTGAAGAATAACACATGAAATATAGCTTAGCTATTCACAAAGAACCTCTAGAACAAAAATACAGCTATCCAAAAAAAACAAAAGCCAAATTCTAAATAAAACCTCGTCTCACAAAGAGTAATAACTTTTGCCACCCACAAAGGATCTAAATAAAACCTCATCTCACAAAGAGTAATAACTTTTGCCAGGCCAAAAAGGATCTATTAAGAAATAGATGATCATAGCAGCCAATACCATTTGCTATGAGTGTCTAAGTGGATTGGGTTGTCTAACATTCTAGTTGTATGCTAGGATAAGTCACACATGTGGGTGCTATCTGGCAACTAATTGTAATCACCTCCTTGCATGTGATACACTTGGAGATGAAGTGCTTTGTGTAAGACAAGCGGGCTCTTCCCCTTGCCTATTTGAACTCTTGTACATGAGTTTGTGCAACATCTTAGCTTGTTGTATCTTCTTTGTGATCAATACAAACTTAATGTTGCTTTGTGAGATCTTTTCTCTCATGCTTTCATCCCATTTTGCTTTCAGATTTAGCTTAACTTTGAAGTTTTGACATGGTATTAGAGGAGCCTTCCTAGAGGCCTGTGTGAGTTATTACCAGAGCCCCTTTGATTATTTGGATGACTGTAACAAATTCAGTAGCAATGTTACTAAATCGGGCTCAATCTCCAGATTCGCTTATTGAGAGTCTCTCTGAAGTGTAGCAATTCGGAATTTGACCAACTGTGATTAAAGTGTGACCAAGGTCTATCCATCCTTGACATGTCGCTCCACTTACCAAGATGTGAACAAAGTGTGACCCAGGTGTGACCAAGGTCTAACCATCTTGGTATGTTGCTCAAGTGACCAAGATGTGAACAAGGTGTGACCCAGGTCTCTAATCAGCCTTGACATATGCTCGAGTGACCAAGATGCGAACAAGGTCTGTGACCTAGGTTTGGTCACCCTAGACATCTGCTCCAATGACCAAGATGTAAACAAAGTGTGACCTAGGTATGACCTAGGTGTGAATAAGGTGTAACCATGGTATGACCACTCCGGCGACCAATAAAAGTACAACAATTCCCCGCCACTATCATTCACCGTTTCGATGAATGATTGAGGTTTGGTGTTATAAAATTACAAGTTCAAATTATTCAAATAAAAATGGATTTTAGCCTTACATCCCAAAACTGAAATAAATATGGCTCTTAGGCTTACTCTCCAAAATTGAAACAAAAATGATTCATGGCTTCACATCTTCAAAACTGAAATAGAAATGGCTCGTGGCCTTACATCTCCAAAACTGAAACAAAAATGGCTCATAGCCTTATATGTCTAGAGAACCCCATCATTACATGCACACATTATGGTCTATGTACAGGGAAATAGAATTAAAGAAAATACATCCAAATTGCTAGATCTAGAATGCGTAGAGCTAAAAAGAAAGACATGCAAAAGTAGGAGATCTAGGAGCCACTGCTTGCTCTGGGGATGAAAGTCAAGTAGGAGGTGGGGGCGGTGCATGTGTGGAGGTCCCAAGGTCAGTCTTCTGCTCCTTCTCTATTGTGTCCATAAGGTTGCACAGATCTTCATACTTTGACTTGTAGCAATGGTAGCTAGACTTGCAATGAACATTCTTGGATCTAAGAGCAAAAATGTCAGCTTGTAGCTCATGAATATCCCCTTGCAACCTTGAATGTAAAATTTGGAGAGTGTCTTTCCTCTTTAGAAGCTACTTCTGATCATGAATATCCTCTAGCCATTGTGAAGAGTTGGTTTAGGTCCTCCTCTTCCACACATTCAGGAGACCTCTTGTGCTTTAAGGCATACAGAAGCTGCTTGTGATCCTTGCTTGCTCTTGAATTTGTACTTCACGGGAGAACAATTCTTCTGAAGAGGAGGCAAAGTATATAGCTAACCTAGCATTTTTGGAAATGGAGGACAATCGGTCGGAAAGGGTAACTTACCACCTATGAAAATAACATCACCAGGTTGCATATCGAGTGGGTCTTGCTCAGAATCCTCCACACTCTGATCTAGTGTCACTCATCAAGATACCCATGGAGGTGTTCTCATGTCAGCAGTGGTCCCCATAGTGAGATTCAAATCTAGGAGTCTGTGTCCCTCTGATACCTGTCCTGTGTGAGAATCCAAGACGGAGGTCACTGCACCCATAGCGATTGAAGGTTGTCCAACCAGATGATCCTGTGCTGAGGAAGACATATGTATGCATGTGCACCTTGTAGAAGTTGATGAAATGATCGGGTCCGTGAAGGTCACTACTATAGTGGAGGTAAGGGCTGATGTCATCCCGAGGCCTGAGGAGGGCTGAGGAGTGACATGGAAAATATCATCATCGAAATCTGTCTCTGCCTCGATGGAAATGGATGGAAAGGCACCAGAGGTAGGCCCAAGAGGGGGTGGCCCAAAAAAATGTCCTAGAGATGGTGGTGTAGAGGGAGAAGCAATAGAGATGGTAGAAGTAGAAGCAACCAAAAGGGAAGATCTCGGGGCTGAAGTGATTGTTAGTGATTCCTTTTGGGAAGAGGCAGATGTGGTGGGGGGAACAATAGTAGACGAGGGTATCCCAAGAGGCAAAAAAGAAGTATGGGAGGGACATGGTATAAGACGAGGTGTTGCAGCCTGTCCCTGATGCAACATGTAGGTGAGATGAGGTCCACAAGTATAGTGTGTGACCCTCTGCATGTGTGATTGCGTATAGTGGCATAGAACATGGAATAGAAGAGCAAGGCAAAATCGTATGGAGTGATAGTAGAGGAAATTCAAAGCAGGATGGATACCCTTGGTGACATAGTAATGTCCTGGTGCCAAGTAGAATCGAGTGATCACACTACCCATTTGCTATGGCCTTTGATGACCTTCTTACAATCAAAGCCCCTATGATTCGATTTGCATTCGGAGAGGAATGAAAGAAATTGTGTTGAGTCATCGGAAGGAGGCTGAATAGGAAGAGCCAGGAGTCCCATGTATACAGATACCAGAGTTGGTGTTAGAAGATGCCTTGAGCCTAGGAACTCAAAAAGTTTCCATAGTGTAATCATATCATCTGATAAAGTCAGTGCAAAGGTCGATGTCTACCATGGGGAATATGACCATGTCAACCTCACCCCGCATTCTTCCCCCTCTATCCTACATTACACCCCTCTTCTAGCTCTCAATTTGCCTTTGATCTTCCATCTTCTTTGGCTTGTGAATCCCTCATTGCCCTTTTCTCCAAATTGCCACCTCTCCTGACCACCTCCCTACTTGCAAATCACCTCTACCATCATCTTCCTTTCTCAACACCCCACCTTGCTTCACCATCTACACCCCTTCCTCACCTACTCCAATACTCCTTGCCTCTCAGTAGCTCCCCTCCTTTCTCAACACCTCTCATGCCTTCGCCCCATCTACACCTCTTCCTCACCTGCTCCAATACTCCTTGCCTCTTCATCAGCTCCCCTCCTTTCTCAACACCTCCCTGTGCCTCCCATCAACTCCCTCCTTGCTTGCATGCACCTCCTTGATTTGCCAATAGCCCCCCCTCCTCTCTTGCTTAGTTCACCCTGCTTTCCTTTTTTGATCTCATCACCTTTGGTTCTCCTTGCTCACTGCAATCCTACTGTCTTCATGCTTGTGAAAAAGCACAGATATGGGCCCCCTTTGCCTAAGGATAAGATTTTTGCTACCTTCTATACCACCATGTGACTAGTCATAGGCAATCTCTATCGTGTAGATAGTGGTTACAACACCAACAACTGCATCTACAACACTGGCCACTTCACCAGTGGGTACCCCATTAACTCAAGGACCCACAGGAAACAAGGTGGAGCATTCTCATCCTGGACTGGAGTTTACAGTCATCTCGGTCAAAGGCAATTGAAAAACCTCGGAGATAATCTCGAGTGTTACCATGAGATTTTTGCTCAACATACCTTTCGATTTTTGGAAAGCTTCATACTATGCGAGAGGATCTTGTGGAGCCTTCCAAGATGCCCACAGAAGACTTGCGTACTAAAGCAATCCAACTTTCTTCAACCATTTCTGGTTTTTGCTAAGGTCTAGAGAGACTTTGAAGCCGTTGTTCATTGGGCTTGTGTGGAGATTCACTTGTAGTCTCACATGTGCCGGACTGGCATTTGAAGCGACAATTGGGTGTGTGTATAATCCACCTCCCATCCCTCCTTGCTTATATGATTCTTCATCATGGAGTCAGTAACGCATGCATCGGCGATGATGCTTTTCCTTGTGGTGAGGGCATCGCTTGTGTGAGTGGCCTTGTCGAATTTTGTACCATTGATGCTATGTATATACGGGCATTGATGGGTTGGTATGGGTAGTCCAGTGTAATCTATGAGTTGGCGGACTAAGGGCAGAGTGAGGTCGGATAGGCGGTGGACGTTGTTGCAATTGATACGGAGAAGCAGAGCTGCTGGATTGAATGGTCCACTCGAGTCGGGACGAAAGTCAAACTGGAGTGGGCGGATCGGACACGGGATTGAATATGCCAACAAGGCATCGAACCTCGATCGAAATCCAAAAAGTCAAAAAAGACACATGCAGCACGTGTGGAGTGGATCGTAGTCAGATTTACTTACTGCGGTCACCATCGAAACCATGGCGGAGTTCTCGGTTCGTTTTGTCAGACTTCGATCGGAAACACGTCAGACCATTGTTGGAGCGGAACTCATTGCATCATCATCTTGTTGTTGCCTCTTCTCACCTGCAAAATCACCTTTGTTTATTGTAGGGTAATGTGAGTATACTTGAACTGTATTGGATGTGCGGCCACATTGTTGCTGCATTGTTGGTAGAATCGGGGTGGAATGTAATTGTAGCCACTGTTCATGTGATTGCTTGCTATGATGTTGTTCAGAGCTGTCACTAAACTCTACTGAATTTGTCTTTGAAGGCTGCTTTGAAATGTTGCATGATACCCCATTAGTGAGCTGATAGGATGAAACAGAGACTGTATAACTATGTACCTTAGAAGGGTTCTACAGTGAGATTGTGTTGATCTTTGCCTGTGTGGGATTAGGGCTAATGTAAGGCTTAAGTCTAAAACCATTGACTGGTTTCTCAATAGAGTTGCCATGTAGGTTTGCCAAGAGAAATGTCCCTTGCTCATATGTGTCAATCACCTTGAATGGACCATCATACCTTAATTTGAATTCACCTGGCATTTTGCCCAGTTTAGTGTTGAACATCAACACCAAGTCTCCTTTTTTGAAAAGCTTGAATTTAATATTTGTATTGATCTAGGCTGCCCTCCTTTTTTGGATAATGTCAGTTGTATGGGAGCTGGCCAATCGATCTTCATCCAATTGTAAAAGTTGCTCCAACCTAGCATTGATGGAGTCTTTTGGGGAAAGTTTGTTGTCAATTTCTACCCTAAGACTTCCTTCAACACACTCCATGGATAAGTGAACTCATCTCTGATTGCATAGCATACTCCCACTTGCGTTGATCCTCATGCATCATAGCCTCTCTGTAGCAAGAAGGCTCCCCACAATCAGTAAGCATCACATAGTCTACCCCTAGAACAAACCTATCAGGTGGTCTAGACACTCTAGATGATCTTCTCAAAGGCATTTCAGCTTGCTGTCCCATTTGCATATCAGCCATATTTGGCTCATTATTTCCACCAATAGATGATTCATCATCTACCCTTGATTATATACTTGTGGGAGTACTTGGTCGTACCATTTCTTGCACATTTGGTTCATGGACAGCTTGCTATCTATCAACATATGCAGGTGGATTCACATCCTGGAAAGTGATTCTCCTCATTTCCACATCCCTCATGGGTGACTTATGCATCTTCTTCTCATTGAAGACTACATCATGGCTGCGTATGATCTTCTTTCCTTCTGGATCCTAGAGACGATAGCCCATCTCTCCACTTTCACCATAACCTAGAAAGATGCATTTTCTAGACTTAGGATCTAGCTTCTTTCGAAGCTCTTTTGGCACTTAGATTGCCATTTCCAAAGATATTAGATTGCCATTTCCAAAGAGGGGGAGAACGAGCAAGTACCCTTTGGAAATAGTTCACTCAGATATTTGGGGACCAACGGATATTACAACACCCAGGGGAGCAAGATATTACATCACTTTTATAGATGATTACAGTCGGATGACATGGGTCTATTTTTTGAAAGCCAAAAGTGATGCCTTTCAAGTGTTTTGCCAATTCAAAAGAATGATAGAGAAGGAGCTTGGATGTTATATCAAGTGCTTTCATATGGACAATGATGGAGAATATAAGTTTTATAAATTTGATGATTTTCTATATGCTCAAGGCATTAAGAGATGGGTCACTTGTAGATACACTCCTCAACAAAACTCCATTGTGGAAAGAAAGAAATAGAGTGATTGGTGATATGGCTAGAGTTACGATGGATGAGATGAATATGCCATTGAGTTTTTGGGCTCTGAAGCAGTGCATACAGACGTGTATATAATGAATAGAACACCCACGGATGCCATACATGGGTTGGCACCTTTTGAAAATCTGTATGGTATAAGTCAACCTTGCCTTATTTGAAAGTGTGAGAAAAAGGGATATAAATGCTATGATCTCGTCACTAGACAAGTATATGAAAGCCGGGATGTGAAGTTTAGTGAAGAATTTTTTTGCTATACAGTTTGGAGAATGATAGGATGAATGTGCAAACATGGTGCCTAAGCATGCCATGTGCTATATTGTTCACCATCACGATATTAAAGTTTATATATATTTTTCAACTGTTACAACACTTTCAAAATTAGAAAACTTCAGATGCCAATTGTTGTCCATATTTGAGAAGAGAAAGGGTGCCTCAATGTTGGCCGCTCTATCCTAGTACTTCAAATGCCACCTTCATCTTAGTGTGTCCTTACATGTTCTCCGCGTAAGAGAGTGAGGGTAGTATGATGATGTCAATGTGAATATGTTGGAGGTAAAAGACACTATCTAGAACCAAAAATGTATAACTAGCCCTAGTGATGACAAAAACTAGTGTGTGTGGTGCCATGAGATGGCTCGAGGAGTTGTTTTTAGCCTACCATGATTTGACCAATGGACGAATCATTACCTTCATGGGCTTGGTGTGTTGGGGAAGCCAAAAGTGTGTCTCTACATTGTGGTATAATGTGGCTCGTTTAAGTATGTTGCATATTCTAGAAGGATGTGTTTCTAGGTTTTAGTCAATGCTTTTATTCCAAAGTGGTTGCCACTAGTATTTTGTATGGTGCAATCAAAATGCTCCAGTAGTTGTTTTCAACTTACAATGATTTGAGCAATGCAAGGTCATTGCAGTTGTGTAGCCTTAAGGTTTGAGGAATTGGACAATTATGTCATGTGCCATAACATTGTGGTTTAATGTGTGCCACGTAGAAAAGTATGTTGATAGATGCCAAAAAGGATGTGTTAATTATGGTTTAATGTTATTTTTTTAAAAAATCTCATTTATTTATAATTTTGTATAAAGTCACTTACAAACTCCCTTCTTTCCTTTGTTCTTTCCCTTGTTTTATAAAAATTCTAATTCTTAAGATTGGATATATTCTTACAGTAATTACAAAATAGCTCCTGCTAGTAGTGTGTGCAATGACTTGACAAATTGCTTTCAATGTATCACGATTAGAGTGATTTATGTGTCATTACTTTTTTGTGACCTTGGTGTGTGAGGAAGTAAACACTAGTCTCATATGGCAATACGTTGGTGTAATAGAAATTAGAATATGTTGCTGTCTTGACCATTGCTTTGATTGCAAGAATCCCTTTGATGCTATCTGATATTGCCAATCTCATCTCATATTGCCCCTCATATTGCCTTTCCTCAATTAGGCATAAGGCTCCGGGTTTGGGCTTATGATTGACGAGAAAGGTGCTACCAACATTGTCACATCATTAGCCAAGTGTCAACATGACTAGCTAAGGCTTAAGGACATCCAAAGCCCACAAGAGGCACCGATATTGCCTTGGGAGTTGGGGAAAATGGTTTGTTAGGGGTAGAGACACCACACTCATGGCTATCACATGAGCAATTACATGATTTATAGCATGATGGCCATTGTTGTGGGGAAGAGGGCTTAATTGCAATAGGTAGGACAACTATCGAGTGGTTTTAGAATAATTTTTCATTTTACCCCCTCTCATAATTTGGATAATGCATGTAAAAGTTACATGATTTTGAGATGGTGTGGGCTGTCATATTTTATTATATTTTGTGTTTTACTCGGGATCTTAGCCTCTAATCCCATACATCCTCCCCCCCCATCCAATAGACCCTACCTCCATTGGGCCTTGCATATTATGCAAAATATGTAAATATTTTAAGATCTTGCATACTTTTAAAAGGGTGTGTTTGTGGGTGGGGGGGCTTATATTTTCATATTTTCCTGTTGTATACTTATGATTTTCATAGGATCCATGCATATCTTATATAGATCTCGTCTCCCCATGCCCTAGATTTTTTCTTTTCAATGAAAACACTTCTATTTAAAGATGCAAAGGAGGAAGAGATACCAACACAAGGGAGATGCTCATAAATCCACCTTCCACATTACGAGATGCCCAATTCTATTACATTCACTTGACACTTCTCACACTTCATGAACAAGAAGAGATATACAAGGCCTTCACACCCATGCCTTAAAGATTCCATGCCATCAACTCTCTATACTTTATATCCATCCATCTATATGACATCTATACATCAACAATCTCCCCCTCAAGCTTAGCATGAGCTTGTACATCGCGTAAACCCAAAGCATCTCTAAAAAGACAAAACTTATCTTTACCCAAAGACTTGGTAAAGATATCCGCAACCTAGGCATCTATCCTCACATCTTAAATCAATTTTGCCACTTATCACTTTCTCCCTGATATAGTGATAGTGGACTTCTATGTGTTTTGTTCTTGCATGGTAAATGGGATTCCTGGCCATCATAATAGTACTTATGTTGTCACAATAGATCACTACTGGGCTATCAATGCATACTCCCAACTTATGAAGAAGTAATCTCATCCAAGATTCTTCACACACTGCTATGGCAGCCCCTTTATATTCAGCTTTCGTGCTAGACAAAGCAACCGTGGGTTGTTTCTTGCTGTTCCAACTAATCACACTACTCCCAAGAGAGTATGCATACCCACTAGTTGACCTTGTATCATCAATGCTGCCAACTCTCATTAGGCATAAGATTAACCGATACCAAAACCGCCAAAGCATGCACACTAAGAAACACAATGCTGAATTCATTAACCAAAGAACACACCCCTTCGTTCAGAAGTATACACAACCATGAAGGAGCTCGACCTCATAAAAATATATGTTAACACTTCAGCTGCAATTATGAAGGGATGGTGTAGATCTTGTCTCTCCTCAAAGGGCTTCAGTTGGATCTTGTGCGCTGAATCAACTTCATAACTCCTTTGATTGCTTCAACTTTGTGTACTAATCTCAACCTAGCACCTTAGCTGTGAGAGTGTCAAAATAATTGTAGCTCTTATATACCTAGATGAATCCAGGAACATTCCTAAACTAGGTGATAGTCAAACAAGAAGGCCTTTACAAGCGCTCAGTGATGGGTCTCTCTCTCTCTCTCTCTCTCTCTCCCCCTCCGTTCATAGATGAGTAATGCTGAAAGCTCATTAAAACTGCTAGAGAATTTCATTTCAATTTAAACAAAAGCTCTACTTCTAACAGGTAGGTGAATGGCAGTGAAGAAAGGCACGACCTGTTACAGAGCACGCTCTTTAATAAGAGAAGCTTAGGTTGACACTATGTAGGACCAGAATCCATTTCCGAATTGACTTTACGAAATCCATGAAATACTCGTGAAAACTTGTTTAATGCTAATGTAAACAGTATAATGTCAGTTGTTTTTCCAATGAGGGATCGTCGTTCCAGCTAAGATTCCCGGAGGAAATTCATAGAAATCTTTGGAGCTTGATCCTAAACAAACACATTCCGGATCGCACCCGGTCTACGGTTTAGGTAGATTACCACATGACAGTGCACAAGAAAAGGAAAGCTACAACTGGAGAATGCAAAATGCTTTGGCAGCGTGAAGCAACTACATGATATTTCTCAGTTTCGGAGTTGTGCGTCACGGTAGGAAAGCCTAGACGCAGTAATCCTAGCCGATGTGCTGTCTAGAAACCTTCCACGCTACTTTTTGAGAAGCAATGGCCCGACGTTGTCGCCCGTTTCCTTGTTGTGTTTCGCATGAGACCCATCACAGAGGGGAAATGTTCCAGATCTCCAACACCTGCAAACGCAAAGCCAACAAGCAGTAAAGTATCCTAACCACCGAAAGAACTCAGGAAAACGATAGATTGCCGATTGGGGCAATGCCCAATAAACTTAGGAAAAGAGAAGCGACCTGCAGTAGGCTTGGAGAGGCTTGTTCAACTCGGAGACGAGGACAGTGTCGACGACCTTAGATTCGTCCTTCTTGACAGAGGGGTTGATGGGAGCGGATTGGGCTCTGATGGGTAGAGAGGGGGAGGAAGAGGAAGAGGAAAGGGAGGGGCGCTGGGGGACGGGGAAGGAGAAGCGCAAGCCCAGAGAAGAAGAGGAAGCAAGGTGAGCAAGGTAAGCCATGGCTAACACCAAGCAAGCGACGAGAGAAAGAGAGTTGTTAATAACGTAGAAGTGTAGAACTTGTGGAGGGCACACGTTTTGGCTTTGACTATGAGCCGCTTGCGAATATCCCCTTCCCACAAGAATCCAATCCTAGCCTACCCATGCATGACACACAACCCAGCCCTCGTGGTTGATGTGGGGCGTGCCCTCTCCTCATATGCATCCAATGCACCATGACGGGCATGGACAGCCCTAGTCTCTAAACACCCTTAGGGAAGTTACCCACTGACACCTGTCCAACATTGGAAAGGGGCGTTTGTCGGCGTGTCTACCACGTGGAGACTGTTGATTTGCCATGTAGAAGGGGGACTCCCAAGTTCATGGGCAGCCCCCCCCGTCCAACCTGATGGTGGGACTTGAACCCACGATACCCAATCAGTAAAAGGACAGCCATTCACATGTGGATGCCATAAACGAGCTTCTCTTTTGATTTATCCTTTACACTACCCACCCCGCCCATCCCCTTTTCTCGCTTGGGCGAGCGATGGGCGGTCTGTAACCAGCCTTAGCATGCATGCCTAACCAAAAGAAAAATCAAAGCTTTAATCCGAAAGAGTCTCCTCTGATGCAACATGACCAATTTGCTCATCTCCACAATCTAGGGCTTTTTAATGAGATTAATGGCCCCAACATGAATGCTCATTGGACTTTCAACACGTTCAGTCCATGAAAGAGTTGCGGATGTTGCTAGCATAGAAACCTTTGGCCTTAGCTAAAGGCTTGAGGATCCACAAAGATACTTGCTCAAGAGCTGTGCAACCTATGCACTTAGTAATAATGCATGGCCTTGTAGCCTTCTTGAGAAGACTGATGTCAATAGGCAGGAGCCTCTACATTTGCTTGTCAATAGCCTTGCAAAAAGATAAACAAAGATTAGTGACCTTGCCAAGGTTAACACATTGAGAGACATTGTCAAGCCAATGTAGGAAGGGGAAGGCAAGCAACTGAACATTGCTATGCTAATGCCCCTCTATGCAACATCCATTGAGAAACATTGCTAAGTCAAAGTAAGCTACATGCAAATGTGCAGGGATGTGAGAGGAGCCCCCAATGTTGACATGCAATACAGACTCCCCACCCTTCTCTTTGATGTTTATATTGTAATACCTAGCACTATTTACCATCTAGCAACACACGTGGTTAGGGAGGAAAAAAACCCCAAGCGATAAGCAAAATAGTACCTCTGTGGGCAGCTTAAAAAGTCTTGGGTTGTCACTTGGAGGGATTGAATGGGTCTATGAGCAACCAACAAAAAAGAAAATGTAGTTCTTTTTTCCCTTTTGCACATGTAAAATTTGGCTTATGTGCAGCTTGCCCTAGACTAGGTCCATGAACTTAGTGGCTCCATTGAAGGCACCACTAGTAGGGAAGAGTGGACCATCCATGCTCGTGGTCTCGCCATGGTTTGCAAGTGGTGAGGCCTCACCCTTACGGAATGCATGGCACTACACTCCACACGCACATTAACAACTTGTTGATTTGAAGGCCCTCTAAATTACCCTTGGAAATCTTACCTTTTAAACTCCTCATGCGAGAGAAGAGTTACCTTTGACATTTTTAGCTAGTTTTCACAATCATAACAACACCTTGCCTAGGTGTCCCAAACGTGCATCCAAGAGCTCTGATCCCCCACTTCTCACATACTTGCCTATAATGGTGTTTACTAGGGAGCATGATACTACAAAAGAATATAAATACATGTGCCTACAATGCACAAAATCCCTATGGCATTCGCATGTACAAGAAAGCAGACATGGGCAAACAATAAACAAGAACATGCACACATACATTCACACAAATCTAAAGCTTTCTTATTTAGGCAAAGAGACAATCACATTAGAAGAAGGAGGATATTGGAAACTGTAAGATTATGATTGCATGCAATGCTTTGATTCTCACTTCACTCAAATATGATAAAACATAAAATGACAAGTCTTGTATTGCAAAAATCAAATAAAACACTCACAATAACCTTTCGCACAATTATATAACCCATGAAATGAGATGGTGACTCAGCAATAATTCCACAACATAGTGTATTGATCCCTACGAATCCAAAATGGACTTGTAGGTTATACCTACTAGCCTTGTTGCTATGTATAGAGACAACTTGACTCAACTAAGGACCCTACATATCCTTGCTACTAACCAATTATGTATCCACCACACATAATGGCAAAAGCTACATTGCCCATCTATTGGCCATTATAATTGGGTTTGTAATACAGCAAGAGAAAGACTCTACACCCCTCTCAACACAAGATATAAAGGACTTTGAAACATTGGTATTATTGCCAAAATGGGAATTAGAGACTCCACCTACTCTCAATGTGGATAACATGGATGGACGGCAATCCGAATAGATTCCAGAGAATGATAATGTGGAACTCTGCCAAAGAATCCTACAACTCAATTCCGTATTGCTATCGCAACAAAGGGACTCAAGCATGGAAATCCAAGAGAGACCATGCCACATAATGACTTTGCAAGTGAGACAAATAGCATGTCTCTTCAAGAATCACAAGTCACCAACATTGGCAACTCCATGACTCTAGAGTCACAACCCCCAAATATCTCTAGTGGCACCATACAACAGATTGTTGTTCAAAAAATAGATCAAAATTCCACATGGGCACATGGGAGTCAACTATATGTCCAATACAAGCAAGGCCATAGCACATTCCAGATCATACAGTATCACAGTCAGCAGTTACAACAATGGTCATAATTATTTGCTACCATGGCATCAAATGAGCAAGAAAGAGAAATGGAAAGGCATCTGCTCCCATCACTCCAAAAGTGTTGAGACTGAAATTCATAAGCTCAAGGAAAACATGGCTGAGAAAATGTAGCAACAACTCCTTGCACAAAATGCTATAGCAGAAAGTAGACAGGATGCCCTAAAAGCCACGATTTCTCTCCACGCTAACCCATATTCCTTGCAATGCCTCTTCACCCATGCCTCTCAACACTACCGCCTAATCCAAGAATCTAACTCCTATCATCTAGTTATGCCTAACTTTTTTTCAACACTTGACAATCCATCCCTTGAGGACTATCAAGTTGCTAAATCCATTTGCCTTGATCTCCCTCCACTTTACACCAACATCCCTACTTCTACCTTCTTAAATTCACTACTTGCTTCAACCTCAAGCTTTTCACCTATAACCTCTTCCTCTCCCTCAAGACCACATATTCCTCAAATCTCCCTTGAGTTTTCAATGGAAGACACCATTAATGATTCCATCAATGAGCTTCAAGAATTGGATAATCCTAATCGCACACCCACATAGATAGGATTCCCATGCCTGGGAATCCTTTGGTGATTTTTGGAGGCAATACCTCCTCTCTTTTTAGGAAGCCTTACAAAAATATTGAAAATTGTGGGCTCCCATGAAGCCATAATGTGTGTGCTTCTAAGCCATCAGCTTAATGTTTTTCTTCAATGGTGTAGATTTTCCAAGCTTTAATGGCTTGGCTATGCTTTTGTGCTATTTAATTTGTACTTAATTTATATAAATGTCAGCCTCGAAAATATGTTTCGACTAAAGGTAATGCATTTGCTATGATGATGTAAGAATTATCAACCACTCATATCAAAGTGAGAAGCTATAAAGTTAATCCAATATTTTAATCCTTTAGCCTATGCATAGCAGTACAAGAACGCATGGGAGATCATGAATCGGTGAAAGAAAGACTCTACCAATTAGAGAAGCATATAGAGACCAGGGCTAGATGACTTCCTGTAAAAAAGAAATATTGTAGCATTAGAGAGGTTTCTTAAGATTTTGTTCACATTAACTAGTCATCCCATCTAAAATGTGAAAACTCCATGAAAGTTTAATAAGGTTGATGAGCGTGGACAATCCACATGTCTATGCAGTCGACCTAAACATCATTCTTATTCAACATGCATGCATGTGTGTACACACACACATGTGCACATGCGTGTGTGTGTGTGTGTCACACACACACACTCACTCCATGGAATATAAAGAACAAAATTAGATGTGACATTTAAGGTAAATTGTTAAGGACTCCTACAAGTGGATAAGTTTATGTTCATCTTGCTAACATAGTTTCATGGGATGAGTTTATTCCTAACTTGGTAATATGGTTTCATGGGATTCAAATAGCTTTAAAAACACTTCTTTTTGTTTTAAAAGAAGCTCAATGTGTTGATATTGCATGATGAAAGTGGTGGTTTGATTCTATATTGTTGGATAAAAGAATTCCCAATGGGTTATATATCTACCAAGCAAATGAAATTTTATGAGGTACATATGTTCCATAGAATAAACACATTTAGTGATGTTTAACCAAGATTATTATTATGTTTCTACATTCTATGAGTTCCTAATCGTTGCTTCAGCACCCACAGGAAGATCTTTTGCATAAACTACGTGTGATGATGAACGATTTTGCATAATCTATAATCACTATGTTGTTGTTTCTCCTTGAGTTCCATCACCTAGAAACTGGCCGCAGTGAGAACATAGCCATTCATGCTTTCATAACAGACACATGTAACTAGTAGTGCAAGTTTTTTAATTACTAATTATGATTATGAGGTACAAGTTTGGCCAGACCTGCCACTAGGCAATTTCCAGAAGAACCTGATCGAACAAGCAACCAATTTATTCCAAGTGCAACCGCACAAAATTTTTACATTCTGGTACATCATCCCAGGTCCAAGCATATACGTTGTGCTGAAAAGATGGGGAAAAACAGCTTCATGAAAGCTGTAGCTAAGACTTACGCATCTTAAAGCTGGCTCAGGCATATAATGTCGTTGCCATATGATATATCGAAGCGTTGTATGGGAGTATGACGAAGGAGATGATCGATGGGGATGGGTGGGTGAGTGATTCGGTCCATTGGAATAGAGCTCAGCGTTGCATCTACACTCGACCGGATGCCAGAAAACATTAAGAAGTTGCACACAAAAACTGGAAGCACACGACAGGAATTGTAGAAAACGGATAAACAATCTGACGGGAGCAAAAGCCTGCACTGGTCGATGGAGCTGGGATTACTTCGACGAGAAGCGGATGCGGAAACGAGGGATGAGAAGCTCTTGGAGGGTACGAAACAGCAGATTAAAGAGGGTAAGGGTGGAGGAAGGGAAAGGTGGAAGGGATGTCGAATGGAAGGTATGTATGGATGAGCTGGGGGAGGACAGAGGTGGAAGCCATGGTGTCGATGAGTGAATAGGATGGTAGGAAGAAACGACACTAAGCTCATTGAAGCAAGCCATCAAGTAGTTTCGCCAGCAAAACCCCTTTGAACAAGGTCTTTCAAGGTAGTTTCACTGGCGAAACTACCTTGGATAGCACTTTTAAAAGTGACATAACTTTCACATCCAATGTCCAAATATAGACATTTAGCCACTCAAATTGTTTAGAAAACCCCATTTGAGCACATCTATGGGGTTATATTTTGGAAAACCTTGCATATAGTGTATTAAATATTACATGTATTTTATGAGAGTGATATATAAGCCCAAGTTAATACTTATTTATAGTAATTTAAACTTCTATAGAAACATGTCCATAAATATCTTGTTATTAATACTATAAAAACACTTGAAAGATATTGCCATATGATATAAATGTGTTTAATAAGTAATTATTTATGTATAATATTATTATATAGAGAGTGATTATGAGGGACGTTTCTTAAATGAATTATTTTTCAATACTTTTTTAAGGTAATAACAAGCCTGTACAAAGGGATGTCTATGAATAAGAAGATTTATGTTATGTAAAAATGAATGACTGACTAGTCTGTATATTTTTATGATAAAGGGATCTAGTTCTAATGAAAATAAAAGTGTAAAAACCATGTTTCCTAAAGAAATACTATTTTTAAAATCTCTCAAAAAACACGCTCGTATAAACTTGCTCATAGGTTTTTGCTCGTAAAATTGACGCATCCACCCCTTTGCACATTTAAGGATGCATCCTGCTTGTTGCCATCCATATACTTCCATCTAATCTCCTTGGCGAACAAGTTATCCACAACATCATCAAACTTCAGTACTCCACCAAGTGCAGAGTTACTGACAATTGTACGGAAGGTATCCCACGAGGATGGCAATGAAGATAAGAGGAACATTGCCTTAGTCTCTGTATCAAAGTTCATCTTCTAAGCCTGAAGCTTTGGCTGAAAATAATATTGAAATCATTCAAGTGAGAAGCAATGGAGACCCCTTCCTTCATCTATAGTTCAAACAACCTCTTCATAAGGTAAACTTTATTAGAGGCAGTTTCCTTCTCATAAGTGGCACATAATTTCTTCCACAAATCTTTCATAGTCTGCTCATTTACTACTATGAAATAAATTAACTTTGCAAGATGAAGTCTAACAGTAGACTTTGCTAATGCATCCAACTCATTCCAATCATCCTTAAACATATTTGTAGGCTTAGCTTCAATCCCTGCCAAGGGTTTAATCTGCTTCTTTTGAATAAGCACATCCCTTATCTATTCTTTCCACAAAGAAAAGTTTGTCCCATCAAACTTTTTAATGCTAAAAAACTCCTTTTCAGACATGGAAGAGGATGCCTTGATGCAAATGAAACAAAACCCCAAATGCTAGTACCTGCAAGAGAGAAATCACACCAAATACTAGGTGCGTCCCAATAAGAGCCAAATGCCTCAAGCATAAACACCATCCATGGGCATAAGCATCAATAATGTCTCATCTAAGAGAGCATAGCACTATCAGTGCATCAACTACAATGTGTCAAAGTTGTCCCTTAGCATAAAATAGCATTTGTGTTATTGCATAACCATGCAGGTTAGCAGTAGTGACCTAGAGGGGTGTGCAAGGGTAGGTTAGCTGCAAGGGTTGACGGTTCGGATCTCCAAGTGGTTGTGGTCTTCAACAGCTACTTCTCTAACCATCAGATGGTTCTGTACACATGCTATTACTAGCATTCCAATGTCATTCAGTACACAGATGTTGTGCGAGCTATTGCTCTCGAATACAATGTTCTTCAGTGTTTTGTCATTCTCTTGCATATCTGTATTCTATTCTCGTGGATGTTACGCGTATCGTTTGTCTGTTGTTCCCCATAGTGTCTGTGTGCATTTATGACCAAAGGTGTTTATGCAAAAAAAACCGCAAGAATAGTATTGAATTGTCCAAAGCATATTTGTCGGATAATTTTGCAAAAAGCTAATGAGGAACGATGTGAAGGATGCACCTTATGTAAAACAACTAGAGCAGTTACAGAGTTAGTGGGTTGCATTCAGGAGATCAGAGAAGCCGAAAGTGGGAGCTGCTAAAGGACACCAATCACGAAAAGAATGGGATGTAAGCATTTCTTTTATCATTTTGTTTTTAAAAGTTGCTATCTTTGTGATATTCTTCATTGATGATAGAAGATTGGTTTTGAAACCATTCTATAAAAAATGAGTGTCATTCTATGTTGCTTTTCCTTTCTTCTCTTCCTTGTGTAAGCTCGGTTTTAAAACCGATCTTGAGAACAGTGTGTCATATCTACTATATTGTTGTTATGCAGGACTTTATTGATACTGTGCATGTGTCTTTTGGAAAGAGTGTCAACCAAAAAGATATTCAAGTGATTATATGTTCAGATGATCTCTTCCAAGGATGGATGGAAATCATGCATAGATATGTGTAGGGAAATTTACCAAATCAAAAGGGTGGGGTATTGATCGAGGAAATGAGCACAGCACAAGTTCCCACTTTTGGTAAAGTGGGAGAAATCAGTCAAGCAAAGGGCACTAAAAGACTAGGACCAATAATGTTCCGTTGTTTATTGGGCATGAAGGACTCCATGATATCAGCTTTGTAGCATGAAATCTTAAAGAGAAAGGTGCTCTTATCTGGTTTCCAAGGCAACAAGCATCAAAACAATGGAAGAAAGGTGCTGGGAAATGAAAAGTGATAAAGTCCTTCAGCCAGAGATTGTTACTTTCCTCAAGGAAAAGTCATAATCCAATATGGGTAAGAGTTGGGAGGAGCTAAAACTTTTTTATGATATCAGTGATGACTGGTATCATGTTATATTTGGGTTTTGCAATGAGTGGTTGAAAGACCGCTTAAATCCCAGCAAGCCGATAGATATGATGTTACCTCAAAACTACATTGACATTCCTTTCTTGAATACATAACTCTTAATTGGGTACCTCCAGTCAGAGTGTGAAAGAAATGCCATGGAAGACTGTGAATGCTAGAGGAAAGTTAGAGGGACTAGAGAGTGTGAATAGATACACAGAACAACGAAGAATTGGAGTAGTTGTTCTTGATATGCAGACACCTCTAGAGCATGACTAGAACATGTCTCTCTTTGAAATATTCTTTAGAATGCTAAAATCTGAAATAACACACGAAGCACCCAATTATGGATTACTCGCTTTCGATAAAAAATGTTTCATATTTGTTAGAAGCAATCCAAGGCCTAGACTTGCAATTCAAGTATCAAGTGGATACATATGACACAGAGTCCTCAAAAGGTGCTTTGTTTAAAGATGCCCTTGGAGATTTGATTGTTTCTAGCATGGTTTACAAAGGATCTTGTGATGCAATGATAAATCAATTAAAGGAGAATTCGACCCAGCCATCTATAATTTTTGTCTTATTTGACGAGGATTCTGAGGATGGTGAAAACAATGATCAAGACGAAGCTCCCAATCACATGCAGAATGCAAACTTTATCTCCTCTTTCATTTAGTACTTTTGTCGGCCAGATCAATGTGTTGTGGATGCATTCACAGAGGGAGTTGCTGCCATAGAGTCATTGAAGCTAAAGAGAAAGGCAATTGCATTTGTAACTGCGAGTCAAGATGAGATTGAAGTGAATGGCAGGTGCTCAAATGTAGTCTCCACATCTAAAGAATTGAGAGTATGGGCAAACCTAAAGGATGAAACTACCAAAAACCGAGAGGAATCACACAGTGGAGAAATGCAGACTTCAACTGAGTAGCAATTGGCAGCACCGATGTGTGTACACGACCAAGAAACCCTTGAGGGTCTTGAGAAAATGGCCCAACAGATACTTGCACCCAAAGAAGCAGGTCAGAAGTCATAAATCTTTAGTGATTTCAGAGGCATTTATGTAAATTTATCTTTTGGATTGTAGTGCATCTTTGAAACTAACTAAGTCTTTCATTATTGAATTGTTCATGTAAATTTTTCAAGTAATACATTATTATGTAACTAAGAACTATTATTGAACTAAGTCATCATCCCCTACCAATGATGAGAGGATATGATTGGTTTTATATCCAATATTGGATTTCAACCCCGGTAAAGGATGAGAGGCTAAGATCCGGTTTTAGAACCGATCTTGTGACTGCCAACACAATAGAGCATGAGAGTGAGATGAAAGACTGTGATTGATTTTATAATCTATCTTGACATCTCTCACTTGGTGGACTATGAGATGTTGAAATTGGTTTTTACACCAATCCTCTATTTGGAAATGTAACAAGGAATTCACTTTTGATTAGACATCTTCATAGTTTTATATGATATTTATGTAGATATGAATTTAGATTTGGGTATGGAATTTGCATTCGGGTTATGATCAATGCCTTTTCAAATTAAAAAACTATAAATTGGATATGAGACCCTTGTGAAGATTGGAAATATAAACTAATACACAAAAATCGTTAGACTATCATTGAAAATGTGAATGAGAAAATATAATGTAGATTTAAGATTACATTTTTTAATGTAAGCATGGACAAAATCAATTGAATCCTAACTTCACAACTTGATAATTTTGCATGCCATGACACACATGGAAATTCCCTGCATATAGAAATACCATAGAGAGAAAAATCAGATAAGTCAATGGAACACATTCAATGTTCTCCATATGTGAGAACAAAGAAATTACTTGTACTTGATCTGAATGGAATTTTGGTCCTCAAGTCCAATAAGCCTTCTGATCAACACAAAAGCATACAAATGTTTAGGAGAACATGGATTGTGCTTTGAAATGAATGTGTTCAATTCTTGGATAGATTGTTTGAGCACTTTTATGTCGGCATATGGTCAACTGCATTAATCAAGAATGTGAATTATATGTTTCATTTGATGGAGAAGCTTGTAGAGAAACAATTTCCATTCTACAAAATTATGGGGCAAGAGCAATGCTACAAACCACTTACAGAGATGTTATATAGACCGAACAAGCCAGGTGTCCAATGCATGTTTAAGGATGCTTGCCATTTGGGCAGATGATAAAGAGTTTAATCCTACTAACACCTTGCTTATTGATGATTGTCTGTTTAAGGGGTGTGTAAACCCAAGAGAAAATGGTATATCTTCAAATACTTTTGACATAGCTGAGACTAATCACATATTAAATATTGAACTTCTCCCTCATCTCCTTCGATTTGAGAGAGGTGTCAGATATAAGAAATATTATCAAGCTTGACCATTATGGCAATGAACCAATACATACCAATCATCATCAGTTTATGTATTTCAAAGAAGTGATTTTGGAGTGGGAGGAGTGCACTACAAAGTACGTAAAACACTATTTGGATAAATCTTCTCCAAGCCAAAAGATTAGTTCTACCAGCTCAAGTCATTTTGCAAAAAAGAGACTTCTATTAAGTATTAAAGAAACCGTTAGAGCAAGCTCCATACGGGAATACACCATGCAATGCATGAAAAGCTCAAGAGCCAAAAAGAAAGGATTCTAATCAATGTCTTTGGATTCTTTCAGGATAATGTTATGTATTGTGTCACCTTTGGCAATTGCCCTGCTTGTCTCAATTGAAATGCATATATCAAAATATCTAACCCAATTGCTTAGTCAATGATATCATCTACCAAGCTCTACCTTGCTTGCTTTATCCAACCAAGCTATATGCTTAATCAATGATACCATTGACCGAGTGAGCCAAAACCTTTAAAAGCTCTAAATTATTTGCAAAAAAATTTTAATTTTTTGTAGATTCATATTTTGGTACTTTTGACATCAGAAATGAGCTCGGAAGGCCCCAAAACCCTAAAAAAGATTGTAAACATGGATACCTTCCGACGATTTTTAAAAAATGCCTAGAGGGAAAAGCATGTGCCCATGTGCTAGGTTGATGATATCATTGACATGCGTGCATTTGATCGATGATATCATTGACCAAGAACTTTCAAGCTCATTTTTTATGTCAAAAGTACCAAAATATGAATCTACAATAAATTTACTTTTTTCCTCAAATAATTTAAAGGTTTTGGCTCACTCAAATAAAAGTTTTTCATTATTTCTATATGTGATTTAAAAAGTGGATGAAAAGTCTCGTTTGGACAATAATGAGTAGAACATGCTATTAGGTGCAACAAGTTAAGATAATAAAGGTTATTTTTTGATAAAAATACAAAAGGCACGGGAAGGTAAAATCTTTAAGACTTTGAGAATATAGAAAATCGAAATACATTTTGTGATATAGTGGAGGCCCTTTTTAATTTATAAGCATGATGTTTGAAAAATGTATGAATTCTATAAGTTTTTAGTTTTTGACTACATAAAATATAGCTTTTTTCTTAAAAAATTATAATTTTAATGAATTTTTTAGGGAATCTTAAAATGGGTACTAATGTTATGTACCTGAAATAGATGTTACACTGTTAGAAGTGATGAATGAAATAATTCTTCACTTTGATTGTAAGTTGAATGGCTTGTGGGATCAAGATCTACTGATACCAATTACTTCTGCATTCAAGCTCAATGGTGTTCGATTTGAAGTGAAGACATCATCGATGTGGTAGGAGCAGGTTATGGCTTGTTTGTATATCTAGATGTAGAAGCAATGAAAGAACTTTTCATATACAATGGTCCAAAGCATGATTACAATAGTTGGATTACTCTTTGCTCTTATCTTCCAAGGTTTAGGACCTATGGCCTCCTCGAAGATCCAAATGTTACACCAAAAGAGGATATGCAATACATCGTGGGAGATGTGTTGTATGGAAATGTAGCTGGATACATGAATAGCTCTATTCATTGTAAGGATAGAACAAATGTTATGTATGTATATGACCCTAGAGTACCGTGACATGAAGTTGGGGGTAATAAACTTCACACACCTCTTCACTTCTTGCTGCTTTCGAACTGAGTGATAGAGATATTCATCACTGGGAAAGGGACATTAAAAAGAAGCTTTTATACTAAGAGACCACACCATACTATCCTCCCTTATATGAGAATGAAGATGGTAACATCCCAAGCAATGTTGTACTCAAGCATAGGGAGAAGGAAAGAATTAGCGGAGGCCATAATCTCAACAAGCCGGTCTATGCCAAAGAGAAGAGCGATATGTTGTTGAAAGAAGATCTTGTGGCTCAACATGACATGAACTTGATATATATCAAGGAGTTTGAAGGGGCTGATTGGGTCGGATGGGTAGGTTCCAGGGAAACATTGCACCTCCTTCATAGATACCTTTACAATTAGCTCAAAACACTCTGCAAACTGTCATTAGACACAGAGGCCTATAACTTTCAATAGAGACATGATATCAAATATTCAAACACATATCAAGATGCTCTTGAAATAGGTTCACTTTGATATAAGTTTCGTAAGAAACAGAGAAGCGGTTGAAAAGATATGGGTAGTTTGCTGGGCGAGGGTAAAAACTATCTGAAAAAGAAATAGTCACACATAGAGATTCATAGATTTTTGGTTTAACATATAATACAATAATTGAAGACAAAGATGATGCTCCTTGAAGAGAGCTTCGCACTCATATAAGTTTTGTTCAAATTGGACCATCGAGCAAAAAGTTATGAGCAAAACACTGATAGGGGGTCAAATTGTCATGAAAAACACCTACTCCTTCTACTGGTGCCGACTTGGGAGAATACTACCTCCATCATTAGACTTCATCAATGATCCAAGTCCCATAGAGGTCACCTAGGAGGGAAGGAAGAGCTTCCTTTATGACTTGGGAAATAGATAAACCATGTATGTGCAATGAGCGGCCAAATAGACAACACTTTTGAGCATTTTGGAAGAGAAAACAATGGAAAAAGGGAAGAGACACTCAAGAGAGAGAACCTAAAGTGACCTTCATTACCCAATATAGTGAGACTCATGTCCAATATGCAACTCAAAATACTACAAACACAAGGGAGAAGAAGAGGTTTCATACATACAAGAGGGAGCGAAAGCTCCAAGACTACTCATAGAGAGAGAATGAACTAGAGAGAGATGGACTCAACAGTCTACATAAGAGAATATCTACAAGAGGGAGAAGAGGCTCATGGAAGAGGCTTGAGGAGAATAGGGCTACAGCAACATGAGGCCTAATGGTGGAAGAGATGATAAACAAGGGAGATGAGGGCTCCTTTTATAGAGATTTTGTCACCCTCCTTCACCCATTTACAATTGTTGCCTATAGATTCCTTTCCCCATCAGTCACATAAGCCTGTATGTCATCATCTATGTCCCTTTTGGCTACTCTTACCATGTGTCCCATCAAAAGATGCTCAATACCCTTAAAATATTGAGAAAGTCAAGAGTCTCCCCACATGGAGCCCATAGGGACCCTCTTTTTTCCATATGTCCACATCCTCCTTATTCCATATAGGAATTCTAAAAGGATTCCTCTTGACTCCACACTCCTCCACATGCCTTTGACACGCTTGGCATGTGATCTCTCTTATATTATTGGAACACATGGACATGAGCCCACCTCTTTATATGACTCACTCTTCCTATTTTCTAAAAACCCCATAATATCCCATACACAAATAACTCTCACCCCATACCAAGGTATTTATCATTCATACACATGGTATTCACAATGATCCATTCCACTCTGTAAGAAAATAATACAACGTCTGTGCTCAACAGATAACAAGATCTCCTACGCAAGAGAGAAAACAAGATAGTATGAAGAATAAAAAATTTGATTACTGTAGAACTGATACAATAGATGGCGCTGCCTCCCAACCGTGCACTCCTGTGAAAGAAGCTTCGATGCATGCTAGAAACAGTAGAAGATGGAGGCTGAATGCTAAGGAATAAGGGTTGCTTTAGCCAATGATGAAATGGGCTTCACGGGCTTGCTCTTATATAGCCACCAGTCGTAGTCAGTTAGGCTCAATTGGGTGGCCGACCCAGTCCACCCAAAACGATCGACTGGGGGTCAGTCCCGAAATAGGCCACCGACCATACGATAGAACCGGTGTGCAAAACAAAGCAACTAACCTATGGTTACCGTTCGGCCCACAGCCATCTGGGATCATCTGAGGCTCCAAATGGGCCTCGCAACCCGAGAGTGGGCTGCCCTGGGAAATGCTTCCTCTACCCTCAGTGCAGTCAGTCAAGGGATGCCTTCTCGCACTTGCATGTAGCCTAGTTGGTGGTGTGCCAACTCTATCTGAAGTCGTCCAGCCATCAGGCCACACATGGCCCCCATCTGGTGTCCAAACTACCGGATAACCGAGCTACTCAAATGCCTTCTCCTCATATGGGGGGCTTACAAGTAGAGTTAGCTGGTTTCCACGTAGTTACACGAGAATGGAGCATTGATATCTAACACACTCATCCTCTCAATCCTATAAAATATCTTAGAAAATAGAAATAAGTGAGAGCCGCTAGGCTATCACTTGATACTCAAACTCTTATCAAACATAGAAGAAAACAATACCAATGCCAAATAAAAAATATCAATTTTTGGCGTCACATCTTTCCTCCCCCAGCAGATCCTCTCTAGTGACAGAGAGGGTCTGCTGGCCCTCAATGTGGTCCCCAATTTAATTTCCATGCAATATGTTTTAAGATCAATGAATCACTTGAATATCAAAAGTGTTGCTTAATACTATATTTTTCTTGAGAAAATTCACAATGTTTGGGTTCACAATGCATGGCAATTATATGAGCATGTTTGGAATTTTATGGCAATTATATAAGCATGTTTGGAATATTTCAATGGAATGATGTAATATTTAGCCAAATAAAAACTCAAATACATCTTTGAATATAAGATTTTTCTATTGACTTCATTCCCAAATCAAACAAAATGCCTTTGATATTTGAATAGAATGATATAATATTGTCAATATTTCAATGGAATGATATCATATTTAGCCAAATAAAAACTCAAATACATCTTTGAATATATGATTTTTCATATTAATTTCCTTCCAAAACAACCAAAATGCCTTTGATTTTCGGGATTTTTAAAAAAATGAGAATTGGGATTTTTCCAAAATTACTAATATGGTGTTAGGATTAGATTTTGGATTCTGGTGCTTCATTGCATGTTACTCCCCATGGGGAATGATTCTCCACGTATGACAATGGAAAGACAGGTTGTGTGCATCTTGGAAATAACTATACATGTGACATAGTGGGATCAGGTGACATAAAGTTTTCTTTTGCAAATGGACATGCATTTATTTTGAAAAATGTGACACATGTGCCTAAGCTAACCAAGAGTCTCATTTCAATGGGTCAGCTAGATGATGCTGGTTTTTAGGCCACTTTTGGCTTTCAGAGTTGGAAAATTCATAAGCGCTCTATGGTTTCGGCAACGGGTGTCAAGTGTGGGACATTGTATCCCTTGCATGTATCAGGGGTTTCTGATCATGTTGTTGCAATAACCGAGCAACCAAGTACTTCTTTGTCGCATTGTCGGTTGGGGCACATGAGCCAGAAGGGAATGAAATGCTTATGCCATTTGGGTTATGTACCACATTTGAGTTTTTCTAACTTTGAATTTTGTGATCACTATCTCTATGGGAAGCAGATTAAATCATCCCATAAAAGAAGGGAAAAGAAAGAGCTTGAAAAGCTTGATCTGGTGCATTCATATATATGTGGTCCCATGCCTACACGGTCATTAGGTGGGGCTTAATACTATGTGACATTCATTGATGATGCAACTAGGAAAGTATGGGCTTATGCTATAGCTCGAAAGAGCGATGTGTTCCAAGTATTTCAAAAATGATTGGCTTTGGTTGAAAATATGTTAGGTAGAATGCTTAAATGCCTACGGACTGACAATGGTGGAGAGTATCTCTCTCATGACTTTTAGCATTTCTGTGATACACATGGGATCAAGAAAGAGATCACATCCCCTTGTACTCTAAAGCAATATCCAGTTGTAAAATAGATGAACCGCACCGTTCAAGAAAGATTGTAATGTATGCTTTCCAATGCAAGTCTTTCAAGTTTTTGGTAATTTTTGGGCTAAGGCAATGAAGACTATAGTGCATGTGATCAATGGATCACCTAGTAAGAGTTTGAATGGTGGTATTCTTAAAGAGGCATGGGGTGGCAAAAAGCCCTCTTACTCTCATTTGTGTATAGCATATGCACATGTGCCAAAAGAGCTTCGGAAGAAGCTAGATCCTAAGTCTAGGAAATGCATCTTTCTCGGTTATGGTAAAAGTGGAGGGATGGGCTATTGTCTCTGGGATCCAGAAGTAAAGAAGGTCATATGAAGCCATGATGTTGTCTTCAATGAGAAGAAGATGCATAAGACACCCATGAGGGATGTGGAAATGAGGAGAATCACTTTCCAAGATGTGAATCCACCTGTATATGTTGATAGATAGCAAGTTGTCCATGCACCAAATGTGTAGGAAATAGTGCCACTAGGTACTCCCACAGGTACACAATAGATGATGGATCATCTATTGGTGGAAATGATGAGCCAAATGTGGCTGATATGCAAGTAGGACAGCAAGCTAAAATGCCCTTGAGAAGATCATCTAGAGTGTCTAGACCACTTGAGAGATTTGTTCCAGAGGTAGAATATGTGATGCTTACTGATTATGGGGAGCCTTCTTGCTATAGAGAGGCTATGGTGCACAAGGGTCACCGCAAGTGGGAGTGTGTGTGCTATGCAATCAGAGATGAATTCACTCATGAAAAATAAGACTTGGGACTTGGTTTCTTTGCCACATGGAAAGAAAGTATTGACCATGAGATGGCATGTGAAACTATATGACTAGATGTGTCCTTGACATAGCATGAGGCAAACACTTGATGGGGGGTATGATGGCTTGTGTTGTGTTTAGTATAGCACACTTAGTGCTATGAGGTGTCTAAGACCATGACACAGGTGGTGATGCAGTATAAAGCGCCCTCTAGAGGAGGTGCCAAAGATTTAGGAAGTCCCTATGATGTAGGGCTGATTGCCTTTAATGTAGGAGGGGTCCCTATGATCTAGGACACCCTCTCTCCCACTCTATAAATGAGAGGCTTCTCTCTCACAATCAATAGAACACACATTTTGGTCTTCTCTTGTGTTAATGTTAGGGTTTCTAACCCTTTCCTTTATAGCACTCTATTGGGTTAGTGCTATGCACATATCAAACATATGATGTTGAGATGGTTCCTCAACACCTTCCCTCAAGATCAGCATCATGAAGTAGGCCTTCCCTCAAGATTATGATTCTGGGGAATTGAAGAAGGACAGAGCATTACATTCCATCACACCCATTTAATGGGAATGTCCTTTTTCTGCATCAACCAAGAGCTTGTTGGTGCTTCTCAAAAAGCTCTTTGCCAAGTGGTTTGGTAAATATATCTGCAACATTCTCTTTGCTATCACAATGTTGATGTGTGATGTCACCAAGTAATACACTTTCTTTGATGAAGTGCTCTCTAACATCAATGTGCTTTGTCTTGAAGTGATATACTAGATTCTTGTCCAATGCTTGAGACAATTGATTAGCAGAGTATATTATTGTTAGCTTTGATTCATCAAAATAATATGTTTCTGACAATAGTCTTCTGAGCAATATAGCCTCACATGCACCTATAGTGAGTGCCCTATAATTTGCTTTAGTTGAAGACAAAGAAATAGTTGGCTATTTGTTTGACAACCATTATATAGCATCTTGACCAAGGAAAAATTCATATCCCTGTTTGATCTCCTAGTCTCATGATCTCCAGGATAGTCACTATCACAGTATCCATGCAACCTTGGATGACTTCCTCTGTATTCCATTCCAAACTATCTTGTACCTCTGATGTATCTCAAGACTCTTTTGAGTGCATTCCAGTTATACTATTTTGGATTCGCCATAAACTATGCTAGTGAGCTTACTGCATAATAGATATCTAACCATGTGATAGTCAGATATATAAGAGATCCAATGAGCTACCGATAGTAACTATCATTGACTATAGGCTTTTCTCAATATTTTATAAGTTTGAAACTCTATTCCATGGGAGTGGTTGCAATCTTGCAATCTGCTATATGAAACTTCTTTAGGAGACTATCAACATATTTTAGTTGACTCATGAAGGTGCTGTTTGTGTCTCTCCAGAACTCAATTCCTAGACAATAGTGCATAAGTCTAAGATCTTTCATGTCAAACTCTGTAGATACATCTTGTTTCAACTTCTTGATGAAGCTATCATTACTTCTGAAAGATCATAGTGGTAGGGAGAGACACAAGCTAACACTAGGTACAGAAAGGAAAGATAACAAGCATAATGGAAATGAAATGGAAAGGAAATGAAAGCGATGGATAAGTACTCACATGATACTCACATGATATAAGGCTTGATGTTGACTGATGTGAATGACTCAAGACAAGTACAACACTATATAGTGTGACACTAGACTCTAGAAATCCATAATCTATATGGAATAACTCCCAATATGACATGTGGCATGTCTAGGACTCACTAGACTCTAAAACACCCCCTAGACATCTAGTATACTCATTTTTTGACTCACTTTAGCTTTATATTCCAACACCACCCCATGAAGGCAAGGTGAGAGAATAGAGAAGAGAAGCCACACCCATGACAACATCCAACTATAAGCCTATGCAATCTTAGAGGCAAGTGTGCATGGCTCAGAGGCTAGTGAGCATGGTACAACAGACTCACAGGCTCATCTGGCATGGCTCAGAGGCCCAACATGCATGGATGCAAAAGACTAAGAGCATGGCTCAGAGGCTAGAGAGCATGGCACAATAGGCTCAAAGGCTCTACCAAGCATGGCTCCAAGGCTCAACAATGGAGAACTCATTATTGGAAGGACTCCTTCCGATATATCCCCCCATGGCTTCATAACATGAAATGATAGAAAGCCACACAAAAATAAACAAGAAAACTTATGCGTCTTTTTAGGAGGACTATCCAAGGCAGAGAACCTTTATTGACCAACACACACCACAATTTATTTCATTTTTTTAATGCATAATGCAAGGGCAAAGCACCCACACACATCAGAAATAATAATCGTTGTCATCCTCATTGAGGGTGACATGGGGAGTAAGTGCATAAATATCTTCTTGGGGTTCTTCAGGGTCTTCGTCTTCCGCTTCTGCAACTAGGTTGGCATGATGTTTTTCTTGTTCTGTTGCCTTCTTCTTGAAGCAATTTGCTTCATGATGGAGAGGAGGTCTTATCAGAGAGCAACAAAGAAGGGGAGAACACCGAAATTGTAGGTGCTAACTCACCCAGATCAAGCTAAGCTCTTATTATGCATGTATGGTACAAAGGGGTATATACTAGGCCATTGGCCTTTACCCCAACAACCTCCCACTTAAAGGCCAATGCATCTTTAAGGGAGAAGATGGGCATCCTAATGTCATCCAACACCCATCAATACTCTGCAATGTGCAAACCGCTCTTAAGAAAGACTCTTTGTAAGAAGATCTGTAGGGTTCTCATCTGTGTGAACCTTGACAAGCTGGATGCGCTTGTCCTCAATCACCTCTCTAATGAAGTGATACTTCACATCAATATGCCTTGTCTTCGCATGGAAGATAGGATTCCGTGCCAACTGGATCTTGCATGCCTTAGTGGCTGCAACATACTCTGCTTCAGTGGTAGACAAAGCCGTATATGGCTGCAAGCAAGAGACCCATGAAACTGCACCTCCAGTGAATGAGAAAACATATCATGTAGTAGACCTCCTGGTGTCTACATTCCCTACAAAATCAGCATCTGCATATCCAACAACAGATCTGTCCTTCCTCCCAAAGAAAATGCACATGTTCTTTGTACCACTCAAGTATCTTATGATACCTTTCATTGCCTCCCAATGCTTCTTGCCAAGATTTGCCATATACCTGCTAACAGCTCCCACTACAAAAGCAATATCTGAAGCTTCCTACTGTGGATGCATAAGGCATCTTTGCCATTTCAGCCCGCTCCTCATCTGACTTAGGGCTGTCCGCTTGGGTGAGTTTCACATATGGAGGCAACGAAGTACTTATGGACTTCCCCCTCTCCATATTGAAACGCTCAAGTACCTTGCTAATGTACTCTTTCTGTGACAAATGAAGGACTTTCTTGTTCCTATCCCAAACAATCCTCATGCCAAGTATATGACTGGCATCACCCAAATCCTTCATGTCAAAGGTCTCATGCAACCTTTTCTTCAAGGCATCCACATCCAAAGTAGATTTCCCAGCAATAAGCATGTCATCAACATATAAAATCAAAATAAGAAGGCTTCCATCTGATGCCTTCTTTGTGTAGAGGCAATGATTTGTCTCACTCCGTGTGTATCGTTTGGATCGCATAAATGCATCAAACTTATGGTACCACTCCCTAGGAGCCTGCTTCAGCCCATAAAGACTTTTCTAAAGCTTGCATACCATCCGTTCTTTTCCTTGCACAACAAACCCCTTTGGCTACTGTATATAGATGTTCTCATGAAGATCTCCATGTAGAAAAGCTGTTTTTACATCCATTTGGACAAGCTCCATGTCCTCTCTAGCAACCAATGCAAGCACTATACGAAGGGTAGTCATCTTCACCACTGGGGAAAAGATCTCATCAAAGTCAATACCCTTCTCCTGCTTAAAACCCTTGGCTACCAACCTTGCCTTATACTTAGGCAATGCATCTGCTAGAGACATCTTCAGCTTGTAAACCCATTTGCATGGCAATGCATGCTTTCCTTTGAGCAAATAAACCAAATCCCAAGTAGCATTCTTCATCAAAGAATCCATCTCTGACTCCATAGCCTTCTCCCACTTATGCTTGTCATTCCTAGACATAGCATCCTCAAAGCATGAAGGCTCACCACAATCTGTCAACATGACATAATCTAGAGATGGAGCATATCTCTGTGGAGGTCGTGAGACTCTAGTGGAACATCTCAACACTTGCTCACCATGAGCATCTTGGTGTCCCAACTGATTTTCTTGCATAACCTGAGGTTGTCCACCTAGTTGTGGCTCTCCCACCTCACGATCTATGGGCTGTCCATGCCATGCATCATGTGGAACAGGTTGTGCATGCCTCTCATATGGTGGTTGACCATCCTCTTGAAACACCACTACATGGTTGTATAGGACTCACTAGACTCTAAACCACCCCCTAGACACTAGTACACTAATTTTTGGACTCACTTTGGCTTCATATTCCAACAACTTCCGATCATAATCAGATCATCTACATACAAAAGTGCAATAGTAAATGTCATCCCCTTGAACTTTGTAGTAGAGAGTATGGTCTGTATTGGACTTCATGTATCCCAGATTAGCAAAATACTTGTCAATTCTGATGTAACAACTTTTGGGTGCTTGCTTTAAGCCGTAGAAATTTTTCTTGAGATGGCAAACGTGATTCTCTTTCCCTGATTCAACATAACCCACTAGTTGTTGCATGTAGACTTCCTCATCTAGGTAACCATTGAAAAAAGCGTTCTTGACATTGAGCTAGTACATATTCCATCTGCTGAGTGTTGCTAGTTATATCAAGAACTGTATGGAATCCATCTTTGCTACTCGAGCATAAGTCTCATCATAATCCTGACCATATTGCTGTGCAAATCCTTTTGTAAATTTTGGCTTTGTATCTTTCAATGCTTCCATCTGGATTGTACTTCACTTTGTAAATCCATTTGTTTGCTATGGATTTCTTTCCTGGTGGAAGGTTGCATAATTCCCAAGTGTTGTTTTTGTACAAAGCTTCCATTTCTTCATTCATAGTAGTTTTTCATTCCGGCTTGTCAATAGCATATTCGAAGTATATTGGCTCTTCTATAGCCATGATGGTAGTCATAAGAGCATTATTGTTGGTTTCAACCTGAATTGCTTTTCCTTTTTTAGCATATGTCAATCTAGCTAGCAGTCTACTTTTCTTAGTAGACCATCCGAGTTACTATTGCTCTTCTTGAGGTGCTTCTGGCAATTCTTACTCTTCTTCATCAACCTAGATGACTGAGTAATCGGTGTCTCTATCTCCTAAGAATTTGATGTTTTCTATTATGATTCATCATCAAAGATTACATCTCTAGAGATGAAGACCTTTTGGTTGATGGGATCATACAACTTGTATGCTTTATTATCTTCATTGTAGCCAACCATGATGCATTTGCGTGACTTCGCATCCAATTTTCTGCAATGGTCATCATGTATGCGAGCATATGCTATACAACCAAATATGTGGAGATGCCCAATGTGTGTCCAATGAATGCTTCGTAAGATGTCATACCCTGAATCATTTCGGTCGGAATTCGATTAAGCAAGTGGTTTGCAGTGGCAATTGCTTCTATCCAATACTGATTCGAAAGATGCTTCTCACTGAGCATTGATCTAGCACTGTTTGCTAAAGTACCATTCTTCCTATCAGCTCTTGCATTTTGCTAAGGAGTATCTGCACAAGTGAATTGTCTTCGAATGCCATTACTTTTGCAAAAGTTCATGAATGCTGAAGATATGTATTCACCTCCTCCATCTGATCTCATGACTTTGATCTTTCTGCCTGTTTGGTTATTGACCATTGGCTTTATATTCTTAAAATTTCAAAAAGACTTCAGATTTCTCTTTCAGAAAGTAGACCCAACAATATCTGCTATAGTCATCGATGAAATTCAAGTAGTAAAGTGAACCATTGATGCTGCGGGTCTGGGCATAATCCCATACATCTATATGTATCAAATAAAAAATACCTCTTACTCGAGAGCTTCTTCTGCCAAAATTGATTTGCTTTTGTTTACTGAAGTAGCATGCTTTACAAAATTTTCCAAGAAACTATAGTTTCAGAATTCCAATTGCCATATTCTAATTTTGAGCTCTATCAAGCTTTTGAAATTGACATGTCCATATCTATTGTGCCATACTATGGAAAGTGGCATTTGTTGTAGTTGAGCTGACATGGCATGCAAATCTGGTACTGAAGCTAGCAATCTGACCAAGCGTCCCTCCTTGATTGCTTTTCCTACTAGTAGCTGATATCCTTTGGATTTGTCTCTGATAGTGCATCCATCTCTATCAAAGATGACTCGATAGTTGTGTTTCGTCATTTGACCAACTGATAAGAGGTTCTTACTGAGCTTCAAAAATAGAGTACATCTTTCATCAATCCTTTCATACCAATGAAATTGTTCATAGGGACAATGCCTTTCTCTTGACTGTATTCGGTGTGTTATCTATAGTGTAGATGATGTTCTTCTGTCCTTCTAATGGTTTCATCTCTGTGAACCATTCTTGATGTTTTTTCATATGAGATGATGTGCCATTGTTGATGTACCAAAGATCTTGATCTACTTGATCGCCTTGATAACTGCATTCCCCTTTTTAATTGCAATCAATATCAAGATATATTGTTCGCTTCTTGCAAGAAACATATTCTCAAGTTCATTGGCATAATGACTGTGACTTGAATGTCCACTGCGATGATTCCTCTTCCCAAAAAATTCCCTCAATTGCTATTGGATTGACCGCCTTGGTTGTACTGCTTCTTGCCACAATCTCTTTCATAGTGTCAAAACTTATGATAGTAGTTGCACTAAATGTTTGACACATTGCTGGATGCATTCCCTCATCCTTGGAATCTTCCTTGATTGGAATGATTTCCTCTTGGTTGCTAATGCTGATGTTGCTATGCTGACCTTGTTGATCACTGTTGCTGATGATGACCACTAATGAAACAATCTACCTCTACCTCTGCATGTGCTTCTATCTGAAGCTATGAACGCTTGATCATTAGAATGACCTTTGCGTATGTGAATGTTGGCTCTTTCCCATGGCTTCCACAGGAAGAGCAAGGTATTCTTAGTATACAGGGTTCTGAGGCTTTTTGTCACCTACAGATATATCGAGATTGCACTCCATGTCCAAAAGCATGTCCTAACCCTGCAACTCCTCCTACCCTCTCCTCCAACCTTGCAACCCATCCTCTCCCTGTCCTCCTCCCCCCTCCTCCTCCTCCTCCTCCCTCCTCCTCCTCCCTCCTGTTCTTCCCTCTTCTCCCTCTCCTTTCCCCCCATGCTCTTACATCTTCCTCCTCTCCCACTCCTATACTCCCCCTAAACCCTTAGTTTCTCAACCCTTAACCTCCATGACTTATGAGGGAGACGAGTTCTCCACCATGTACTCTACCCTGAACCTTGGATCTTCCTTCTAACCCTTGAATCTCTTCTTAACTCTAGAATCTCTTCTAAACTCTAGAACCTCTCCCTAAACATTGGAACCTCCTTCTAAACCCTAAACCTCCCTCTAACCCTTAAACTCCTCCTAAACCCTTCAACTCCCAATGAAGGCAAAAGCCTGTATTACCTCAACCATGATGATGCATGTTCCTTTCACACATGCATGCACTATGTTTGCTTACCATACTTAAGCCTATGTCTCTTACTGAAATATGACTCGAGGTCCTAAGCTACACGTATACTACCATTCTGTACTACCTAAGTCCATGTTGGCACAGAGACAACAGTGAATGGCTTGCATCTTGAGTTCTTTACCAAGTAATACTGGCTATGTTGGAATTTGCCATTGAATGGCAATACTCTAGAGTAGATTCTCGTATCCATCTCTTAGTCCATTCAAGCTTACTTGAACCATTTCTACAGGATTCATGGTCTCTCCTGTTGCTACTGCGAGTTGATTGTTGTGATCCTTGATCCTAATACGTAAGAATGACTGGATTCACTACTATTGCAGAAACTTTGGCTGATTTTATTTCTCATTGTGAGAATCCTAGAATTGTTCTTAGACTCATATAGAGCTGCGAACATATCCCATGTTTCTTTTGATGTCTTGACTGTGTTGAGTCGTCCTAGCATGACATCTTGCACATTCTACTTGATCAAATGATCTACATATTTATTTTTCTTGTTCCATTCTGCATGTGCTTAGGCAATGGAAGGATCTACTACAAGCGCGAACACTAGTGGTGTAGTTGTAGATCCCACTACTGGTGCTACGCCAACAAGTGGAGTGGAGCTACTGACTGGATCATCAAATGGTCTAGGTGTAGACCCATTGACATCTCCCATTTGTCTTGAAGTACAAGAATGGTCTCCATTTGTCTAGATGTAGACCCATTGACATCTCCCATTTGTCTTGAAGTACAAGAATGGTCTCCATTTGGTATTTCCATGTGTCGTAGTTGGAATTGTCTAGCTTTGCAAAGGCCTCTAGATTGAGATTGCTAGTCATAGGCATGGTGCAAGAAATGTACTCAAAGTGTGTGCAATCACTGTCTGAGTCAACTGCAATACACTGACTATATCAACTGAAGTCTAAACTATTGATGAAGATAGAACTACAATATATAATCCAATCTATTACAAGGTTTATGGGAAATGATGTTGGGAATAGCCAAGAGGCTTTACAAGGCTTAAATGATGTACATAATTTCAAAAAAATAGCCAAATAGGCTTTACAATGATGGCATGTGTGTATCAAATCAAATGATGTGCAATCTGCCCTCTGATTAATCAATCAATCAATGCCTCTAAACACTCTGAAGTCTGCTCCACTAAACTATGGAACGTCAGGTTTCAGGCGATGTGAAACCGCATGTGATCGTAGGGACTGACTGCGAGTAGGAACTATTTAGGAATTTTTTGTCACGGCTTCGATTGGCTACTTTGGAGTTCTCTCCACTATGGATGATCTAATGTACTTTGAACTAGATCTAGACCAATAGTCAAGCGATGAAAAAAGCAACAAAATAATTTCATTTCTTTGTTCATTTTAGGTGCTGGGTCAGATGCATTGATGTAGAGGTTGATGTGTGTGCAAGAAGTGGATTTGTCCACCGCTGAGGCTCAAAAATTGTGTGATACTTGCATCAAAATGTGAGCATGATCTAATGAGCATGTAGAGCTCAAAAAATTGATTGATTTTTTTTTTGGAGCACCCTGAGATTCTTCCTGGATGCAAAAAATGATGGTGGTAGGGTGAGTCACATGCAAGGTTGTGCCTACCAAGAGGTGTACCGGGGCACTATGGCACATGTGTGCATATGCAAGGTGCACAGTGTGCTAGTGAAGGGGCAACTATGCCTGAGTGCCATGTGGCACTATTGAGGTAGACTACTGTAAGTCAACTTTGATTGGTCAAGTGATGATGTGGTAACTGATGTCAATGTGGTGATGTGGTAGCTGACTAGGCAATGATGATGTGGTAGTCTAGTCTATTGCTTATGTGGCACAATCTTGAGGATGCTGATGTGGTAAGATAAGATTGATGACATGTCATGCATGTGGTGCCATGTGGCAGGATAAGCGATCACGTGGCCCTGTAAATAAGGGTGCCACATGTCTAGATAAGATGCCATGTGTTTGGTATTAGTGGCAACATGTGTCACAGTCTTGACCAACAAGCCTTGACCCTTGGTGAAGATAGGGTGATTTGATTGGATAGAATCTTTTCAAATTCTGCCAAAATTTCATCAGAATCCAAAGATTCCTTTGGACATGCAAATTTTGCCATTGGATCATGTCAACATTGTGTGGAGTGAAGAAGTTGGAGGACCGTGAGCATGATCATTTGCTGGAGCTTTGCTTGAGTGTCGGCCGGTTTGCAGGGATGGCATCTTATTTGGTTCCTCACCTGTGGTCATTGGAAGTGTGTGATTTGTGGGAGAAGCCTATTGGAGTTGGGCGTTTCTGGAGCTTGTAGAAGCCACCAATTGTGTCATGCATGTGTGCTTGACTATGTTGTTAGTCTTGTGAGCGATGGTCGAGGCTGAGCCACTAGGTGCTACAAGTTGGCATGGTTGTTCGGTAGGCACCGGCGGAGATGCTCATTGGTGTCCATGGTGGAGTATAATATGGCGATGAGGCCCAAGCCCATGGTGGAAGGCTTGATGGAGAGCTACCAGCCAGATAGGCTTGTTGGAGGCAATTGTGTTCAAGGTCACGGACCACCACCAATGCTATGAAAGCTTTGTGGTGCATCTTCCTCGCAGTGTTGAGAGCAAAAGTTGGTCATTGAGGAGCTGCACTTTGGCAAGTCGCTTCTTTGCAGAGCTCATTGGAGCTAGCTATAGGTAGAGTAGGCAGAGTTGTTGTTGGAGCATGGTTGTAGTAGATGGATAGGGCCCCTATAGTCTCTGAAAAAACTTCAAAGTGATTTCCTATAGAGAGACCGTCTCTCTCTCTCTCTCTCTCTCTCTCTCTCTCTCTCTCTCTCTCTCTCTCTCTCTCTCTCTCCCCCTTGCTCCCTCCCTCCCCCTCTCCCTCCCTCTCTCTCTCTCTCTCTCTCTCTCTCTCTCTCTCTCTCTCTCTCTCTCTCTCTCTCTCTCTTCTCTCTTTCCTTAAGTTCTCTAAGGAGAAAAAAAGACTCTCAACCGAATCTCTCAGACACACTAGAAACTAATCATTCTCACACAGAACAATGGATGAAAACTCTCTTTTTCAAAATGGATGGAAATCTTCTTTCTTTCTCACAAACAGAAATCTCTCAAGAAATTCAAGAATCTCTCTCTCTCTCTCTCTCTCTCTCTCTCTCTCTCTCTCTCTCTCTCTCTCTCTCAATAACTAGATCTCTCACAAACTCTCAAAGGAGATGAACAGAAGTCTCTCACGAAAGAGAATGGAATGCACTCGCAATCACTCAAGAACTCTCAATCACTTGATCGATATCTCATGCTCTCATACGAATCACAACGCCTTAGCGGAAGGCAAGGAAGCTTTGATACCATGACAAAATATGAAGAGGGGAGAGGAGAAGAGTGAAGATGAGGAGAGAGGGAATAGCTAGAGAGCACACCACAAATGACTAACTGTACACTAGATTTAATTGAAAATGTAGAATATTTAGGGTTAGGTTCCTAACCCTTTCCTTTATAGCACTATATTGGGTTAGTTCTATGGACATATCAAACATATGATGTTGAGATGGTTCCTCAACAAACTAATAGACAGGAGTAGTTTAAGGAGAAGATATGTTGTTGTTACTAAGAGATTGCTAATAAATCTCATTTGAGATGTATTGAGGGTTCTTGGATTGCAAGGCATCCGAGGTTGTATTAGAAACACTCTTGAAAGGATTTTGGAGTAGATTTTTATGCCATTAATGGGCAAAACTTACCATAAGTAAGCTTTTGATAATCGTGAATGACTGAAATAGCTGCATGCTTAGATATTTTTGTTAATGCTTGTAAGCCTGCTAGATATCCAAATTTTAGTTTCTTCTAAAGGAGGAACACAAAGTTGAGAAGTATCTTGGTACTTTTGGAGAGAGTAAGGCTTTGGGTTCTCACTTTGGCTTGTAGAAATACTACTGAAGGTGAAAAGTTGCAATTGCTTTCCTATAAGCTTGATATAATTTTATTATCTAATTCCATTTTCTATGCTTTATTATGAGTGAAAAATCTCATTGTTAGAGATTTATGGGATTTGAATAGGTCTTTTCATATAGGTATATTTGGCTACCTTTGAAAGAGGTTTATAAATATGATCAAGGGTAGTGGTGATGTTATCTTTGAAGAGCTATCCTTGGTCCCTTTTCTCAAAGTAAAATATAAGGGAATATTGGATATCTATTAGCATCTCATGAATTTTTACTCTTGCTTTACAAGAAAAAGATTCATTATAATGTGTGAGGGGTGAGGTAATGTGATAGTGGCAAGGAGATGAGCCATCACATCTCGAAAGAGATCTTTGCTTCTGAAAGAGATGAAGAAATTGGAGCATTGTATAGAGTTGAAGACACCATTCTCTAGTGTTAGAGAAGTGTTTCTTATTGGGTTTGTAGTATAGGATGTAAAATCCATCAATACTACTAAGGCTCCCATAATCATGACCACCAATTGATGTGTAATAAGAAGAGGTAGGGATAGCTCGGAAGTCAAATTTTTGAATTAGATTACTCTAAGACAAGTTTGTGGGGTTCCTATAATGTGCATTTCCTTGATAATTCCTTCCTTTTCTTGTAATATCTTGTTTGGAGTCTCCAATCATAATGATAGTTGTGTCTCCTAGGTAATGTGCTCTCAATATGCTAATGACATTTGTAATTGCTTCAACTATTTATAGGACAATTCCAACATCTTTGAATGCACTAGGTAATAAACATTGATAAGTAAAAGAAGAAACCAAGAGGTGGGGGGATATTAGAAGGCAATGAAAAAATATTTCAATATAAATGGTAGATTGGGAAGGAGCAATACCCTAGTTGGTAGAAGGACATAAAGCTGTGATTATTCATGTAGGCTGGGGGGTGTAAGAAAGAGTAGGGTGAGTAGAGCATCTATGTTCACAATGACTAGATCTTACAAATAACTTATAGCCTGAGAAAATACGTTGATATGATTTATATTTTGAGTGGCTGTCAAATAAGGCTCTTAGGGAAAGACGAAGGTAGGTCTCTAATTGTGAAGGAATAAGAAAGGAATCAAGTGGTTAGCTCTTGTATATCTCCGATTATAAGCAAATTAGACATGACTATTTTGGAATTCTTTTGATATATAGAGAGGGTAAGAAACCATACCAACTCATGTGATACTCTATGGTGTTCCATTATCTAAAAGATGGGTAATATATGATAATGCCTCTTCGATGTTTGTACATAGTATACAATGCATCATTAGTAAAACATAACTTCGAATGTAATTATGAAATGTAATTCATATGGTAGATATGCCTTAGACAACCATTGCATGGGACTAGTTGTGTTTGCATGTCATTAAAGTCATAACAAGGAAGAGCTATGTGTGTCATGTTAAAGTTATGTTATGTTTTAGTGGATTTTTGTTGAAAGTGGATAATTGCATAGTCCACTTAAGGGATACAACAATTTATAGGTCTGTAAGAATTATTGAAAAGGTTCAACTATAGTATTACATAGTCTACAGAGGAGACATGGTATCCTTATAGGTTTTACTATTGTAACCCATAAAGAATTCATTGAAGGTGTTTCAACTACAGTAATACATAGTCTACATGGGAGACATGGTATCCTTATAGTCCCTAGCCATAAACAAGCCTTTATAAGTGGTTCCATTAAAACTCCTTGTGGAGGTGGGAGGTTTTAATAGTTGGCATGATCTTTATTGTAATTGTTTTTAAGATTTATTTATACTAGAAAAATAAAGTTAAAGTGGTAGTATGGTAAACCTTCATCCTTTTATATGTCGTCTTGGTTGGTGTTTCCACCAATTTTTGATGTGCACTTGTACACATGAAAGACTAGTAGAGCCAACTAGTTGGGCCATGGTTACATGTAGCTGTTGAGTTATATGCTAAGTGAGGCCTTGTGTAAAGGATTGAAATGAGGAGGTGAGGTGCACCATCATGTCTTGAAGATTTTTAAAGCTCGCTGACACAAGATTTACCTTGATATCTATCATCTGTGGTCATCATCTTAACACATGGCCCATAGATACAATGAGCACCTTGTGCCACATCATCACCTTTGGATCAAAGTTAGCCCAATATTTCAACTACCATAACTTTTAATCAAAAAGTAATTTTCACAAAGCAATATAAAGGAAAATTTCTTGATATTTACTGCTCTATGCATTGGTCATTTCACATCTAAGTTTTGACCCACCCGAAGTGTAGTGTTTTATTCAAAACTCATCATCAAAACCACTCCTAAGTTATTTTTAGCCTCTCCAAACCCAACACATAGAAGATATTAGAGGATTAGTCGGTCAAATCTATCATTGATACTCACATTCACATGTCTCATTCCATCTTAGTACCTTGGTAGTGGGCTATAATATCACAGACTTGTGACTTGCTTGGTAGTAGGATCATTGATTTTACAATAGCTACAATCAATTGCAATTAGAAGCCACCTTTCAAGTCACTAGTTGACTATTTTTGCATTGGTTCCTGAATTTGGCTTATGTAAGCCTTGTAAGGAGTTTTGGCTATTTTTGGTTATTTGTCTATATAAGCCTTGTAAAACACTAGTTGATAATTTTGGCATTGGGTCCAGGCTTATATAAGACTTGTCAAGCCTTTTGACTATTTTTGGCATGTCATTATCAACATATTATATAAGTTTGAGTTTGTGCACATAGTATGTTCATCATGGCTATATCACACGATGATGTTATCTTGCTTGATCACATATAACAACAATCTAGATGATGGGGAGCTCTTGAAGATAGAAGGCACAACATCAAGCCTTCAAGACATGGATAAAGCAAGAGTGGCAAAAGTCTCATGACTAAAAGGAGTTCTTAAAGTCATAACTAGACATGTATTGATTCATCCTGAAGGATTCCAAAAGAGAAGAAAAAAAAAGTATGGCCAATCCAGTCGATAAATTAGCATTATCAAGTGTGCTTAACAAAATGTTTTAGGAAGTATTGTGGCATAGCAACCTACCACTATAGAAGTTTTCAAAAGCATGGGTCAAGAATGGCTTGAAGGTAGATGTTAAATCAACATCGAATAAAGAAAGATCAAGAAAAGACTTAATCCTATATGGGATTAGAGATTGTCATACTCAATTTGGAAAAGTGTCCCAAAGGATGTGATTATTCCCTTGGAGTGCCAGTTGTTCTCTAAAGTGGTACTTTGATTGCAAATTCAAGTGTGCTAAGATTTTATTTTGTATCCTAGGGTGCCACAAATGACCCTAATACCTGTTTTCAAACAAGTAGTATTATTTATTAGAGTCTTTGAAACAAAACGTAAATTTAGCAATCCATAAGGTTATAAAAGGTGAACTAGCTAGAGGCAACCGCTTGATGCAAGATCCATAATCCATTTGCACATCTCAATTCCTTCCTATGCTATAGTGTGAATGGCCTATTTCCCAAATTAAAAAATGGAATCCTCATCCCACCTCTTTCTCTCGGTTCTCAATATTCTCACTACCCACCTCCTCATAATGTCCTCATCCATCATAAATCTCCATCTTTGTTAGCTCATGGACCTCCTCTCTCTCTATCTTTGTTAATCCAAGATAGTATTTTTTGTCTGTTATCTTATCCCTTATATGAGTCCCTTAGGAATTGTGGCCTTTGGAATATATCACCATGGTCAATGCATGCAACAATATTAGTGATGCCCTCAGCAATGCCATGGCTTCACTCATCATCTATTAATAATGCTATTGTTATGGGGATGTATATCTCTATGGCAATGATGGTGTATATATCCTTGATGGCGGAGGGCTAATAGTCCCCTTTTTGCATTCATTCTTTGTTTGACAGGTTGTTTTTCTCCATTTGTATTTGGGTCAACATGCAAATTAGAGTGGTTTAAGGTCATTCCCTCCTCATAGGGTGGTTTTTCACAAAGCTTACCAAGCCTTGAAGTGTCCTAAACTTAATGAAATAGGACACTTTTCAAATGTTGTATCTTAAGTCTTTGGTCTCTCCCATGGTCCTAAAGTGTCCTAGATTACTTTTGATTCCTTAAGATCTCTAAGTCTTCTAAGGATCATGGTCTAATCTGAGAACATGCTTTGCCAATGATTGTCATAATCTATGGCCTAGTGTTGCAAAGGAAATCCATGTTTGTAAAGTAATCATAAATTAAGTCCACTGTCTTTATCCTAAAAATAAGTCACCTTTAGGACTGCTATGGCTCACTATAAAGCCACCGTAATGCCTTTCCCACATGCCCTTCTTTCTTCCTTCATCACTCATACACCCCCCCTCATAGTTGTTCTCTCTCTTGTTCTCTCACTTAGAAGGAAGCCTTCATCTTCTTAGGTGCCCACTATGTCTTAAGGCATCCTTTCCTCCTTCTGGGATGTATTATCGATCCTACTCTCCTACTACTTGTAACCCCCCTCACCCTTGTTCTCTCACTTGCAAAGAAACCCCACATCTTCTTAGGTGCCGACTATGTCATAAGGCATCCTTTCCTCCTCATGGGATATATTATCGCTCCTACCACCAAATTTGTCTCCTTCCTTGGAAAAAAATGAGCCAATTCTTCTCTGTATTAGGTTGTAATGCTCTAAATTAAGCCTTGAAATCTTCATACAAATGCATACACCATTGGTTAATTATAGCCATAGTTTTTTTCTATGATGCTAGCTCTTGTATCTTGATGTAACACCATGTTTTATTTATAAGTAGACATTGCATCCAATGATGAAAGCACCCTTTTGGCTATGGGAGTGTTACATTCCCACAAAAAAGGGCTCATCAAAAGTCTCTTCCACCCAATCACGATTCCCAGAGTGCCCTCGTATGTGAACTCCTCTTCGAGTTCCCTCCCCTTTTCTTTCTTTTTGGAGCCTATCTCTAGAAATCTCCCTTGAACCCAGTGCTTGCCACTTGGAGTCCAATTGGGTGCCTTGTGTCCACCATAAAGGACCTTAGAACCCTAGTTCCCTTTAGACCTTAATATGGCACTCCATATTGATGCAAGCACTATCGAGCCCCTTGGTTTCCCGCTTCACCGTAACCACACTAGATAATAGCGGGATTACGGCTGACGTAACATTCCCTTCCCTGAAGAATGGTTTATGTCCTCGAAAACAAAATCGGGAAACCTCCTCTGGAGACTGCTTACCTTTTCCCATGTTGAACTCTCTTCAGATCTATCTTTCCACTTAATCAGACATTCTTTCCATATAGTATGTCGCGTTCTTTTTTCTTGTGTATCTAAAATTTTTTCTGGTTCATGTGGTAAAGATGCGGGTTCAATAAGTTCAACTAGGACTTCATTTCCAATGAGATTATCATCATCTCCTAATTTTCTTTTTAGCCTACTAACATGAAAAACTGGATGTACTCTACATCCCTTAGGTAAGGCTAATTTGTAAGCAAGTTCTCCAATCCTCTTAAGTATTGTGAATGGTCCACAATACCTAGGAGACAACTTTGGACATTTATCTATTTTTAGAGATTCTGAAGATTCACGTACCTTAAGGTAGACTTTCTCATTTACTTCAAGCTCCAACTTTCTATGGTGGGGGTTTGCATAACTTCGTGCTCTATCTTGAGCTCTTCTTATGCTATCTTTAGCTGCTAACTTAAGCATTTGATTCATATCCTCAAGAAAGTCTTTGGCCGCTTGAACCTTCTCTTTTTCAAGTCCCACTATCATTAGGGCTCTAGGTTGAAATCCATACATCATCATGAATGGACTGAAACCTGTAGCTGAATGTTTGGCACTATTATATGCAAATTCTAATATGGGCAAATACTATTCCCAATTAGTTTGCCGTTTACTTACATATGCTTGAAGCATATCCTCAATGATTTGATTGACCCTTTCAATTTGACCATCACTCTGTGGATGATCCACGGTGCTCATATTCAATGAAGTTTCCAACCTCTTAAACACAACCCTCCAAAAATGGCTGTTAAATTTGCTATCCCGATCACTAATAATACCGGCAGGTAGCCCATATAGTCTATAGATATGCTCCACAAATATCCTAGCTAATTCTAGAGTTTTAACATCTTCACTGACAGGAATAAAATGAGCCATCTTGGTCAACCAATCCATAATTACCCACACAGAGTTGTGCCCCCTCTGTGTCCTAGGTAGTCCCACAATGAAATCCATGGAGATGTTTTCCCATTTGCCATATGGAATCTCCAATGGGTGTAGGGAGGCGGTCAGGATGGATGGGGTACCCAAGGTTAGGGTCATTTTCCAGGACCCCATTATTTCAGATGACCACATCATGCTACAGTGACCCAATGGATCTTTCTTCCACTAGAGATTTGAGGTTAGAGGTCGGCAGGACCAATGCAAGATTTGTAGATCCTCGGGGCACTTCGCCAGAGATTGCCCAAAGAAGAAAAAGAGGCCCAGAAAGCAACCAGCTCGTACTAGCTTACGACAAAGAGCAGAAGTAGGACGTACCACTCCACAGACACGACCTCAGACATGGGCTCCCCCCCTCCTAGGGGTACTCGAGTCCCTTTGACACCCCGCACCACCACCTCTGGGCCACGGTGGGTTCCGGTTGTAGTTAGGCCCTCTACTTTAGTTCACACCTCCACCTCTTTGGAGGCTATTCCCTTGGAGCCTCAGGAGGAGACTAGTGTTTAGGAGCCTTGTTTGACTCCACCCTTGGATCAGGCTATACCTTCCTCAGTAGCCCAGGTTGGTGGCACCTCGTCCGCACCACTTTTTGATCAGGATCCAGTACAAGTGCCTCCCTCTTTGGACAGAGGGAAGGGGGTTTTACATTCTCTTCTTGCTTCGGTAGGAATCCTTTGTACCCCCTCCCTAGGACTGGCATAGCGAAACTCATTTTCCACTTTGGAGGACCTCTCTAGCCTCCGAGATGATAATTTTGTACCCTCTACTTTTGGAGAGCCAGTTATCGGCATCCCTCTTGAGAGATCCTTCTCTCTCTCAGCTATGGACTTTCCTCCCCTTGGACCTCATGTGTATGGCAGGAGGTCTGCTCCGGTAGAGGTTTCCTTTTCCGCCACTAGGTCGGGTAAGGTATTCCAACTCACTTCCTCTCGCCGATGAGGATAGCCAGTTGGAATATATAGGAATTGGGCAGCATCCCTCATCGCCGTCACAGACAGCTGATCAGGAATCAGCTCCATCCAGGTGTTTCAGGTGGTTCCCTAGACATTCTTTTTCTTTAGGAACACAAATTGGATGTCAGAGATTGCTCCAAGTAAGGTAAGCTGCTCTCACGCTAGACTTTTTGGCTTCCTGCCTTGGGAACCAGAGGAGATACATGCATTTCAGTTTCAAAAATTCTATTCTCCCTCTAGTCATTGGACACGATACCATAACCCCCTCCAGGGCCCAGTGGGTTTTACTTCTGATTGATGGATGTAAGGTTGATTTCCTCAACCTCTATGCTCCGAACAACAGAGGGGACCGTGTTTTGTTTTGGAAAGAGTTGCTCTCGTGGGTTGACATTGCGGATTCATGGATTATTGGAGGTGACTTCAACATGGTTGAGGCACCTTCTGATAAGAAAGGGGGCAGAGAAGGTGGTATATACTCCCTTGAGAGAGCAGTCTAGGATGCCTTCTTGTTCAACTTCAGTGGCAGAGATATTTGATCAGATGATGCATTTCTTGTTCAATCTCACTCACTTTTGTTTTCATGGTCGAACCATAGGGTGCAGATGCCTATCCATGCTCGGATTGACAGATTATATGTGGGTGACTGGGCTCTTGATAGAGGGGGGCAGTTTGCATTGCACCTAGTGTTTCCACCTCATACCATTTTCTGGTAATTTTGTCCATCTCAGAGCCTCATCTGAGAGGATGGTCTCACAGTATCAGGATCCGCGATGCCTTATACATGGATGAGACTCTCACAAAGGCAGTGTTGGAGATCTGGGTTTCTCATATGTAGGGGGGGTGGTCAGTCCTTCACATAAGGGGCGACAGGCTTCAGATTTCCAGATCAGTTCGTCAGGGATGCCCTTTAGCCCCCTTCCTCTTTCTTTTTGTGGCAGAAGCTATGAGTATCTTCGTTAGATCTCAGGCTAAGCTTTTTGGGCTGAGATTGCCCTTGAGATGGGAGCAAGAGCTTCTTGACTGTGAGTTGGCTGATGACACTACTAATTTTTATTGAGGCCTCTTCGTAGTCACTTGATTCTTTCCGGACAGCCTTGGATATTTTTTGCTCAGCTATAGGGGCACACATTAACTGGCACAAATCCTTTGGCTTTTAGATCAGTGATGAGGACACTCCACGCTGGGGAGTTGACATTGGCTTTTCCTAGATTCAGAGGGGTGTTCCTATTAGGTATTTGGGATGCCAGGTAGGATTGGTTATCTCTCCAACACAGCAGTTTGCCCCAGTACTAGAAAGTATAAGGAAAAAGCTCCTTTTCTGGAGCTCTGCCAAACTCGACCTTGCATCTAGAGTTGTGGTAGTGAACCAGGTTCTCTTGGCCACCTCCTGGTTTGTGTGTTCTTGCTGGTGCCGGCGGTCTAGGGATTGCATCACTCAGCTCATCAGACCAGTCACGAATTTTTTATGGAGTGGACTTGATGGCACAGCAGATGTTGCAGCAAGGGTGGCCTGGGAGACAATTATTCTCCCTACATGTGAAGGGGGCCTTAATGTCATTGACCTGGACTTGCAGTGCAGGGCATTGCTTTGTAAGGTGGTGGTGAGGGGACTCATGCTTCGGTAGGAACCTTGGAAGGATTTCTTTTTTGGATGCATTCAGGCTTGCACACCAACCTTGGGAGATGATTGGGTGGACAGCCCTCGCTGGATTTTCACTTCCACCCCTCTTAGATCTCCTGCCTCTCCTCTCATGACTGCCATCCTAAAAGCTTGGGGGAGCTTCAGGAACACTCTTCGAAGGATTCCACCTTCTACTGTCGAAGAGATTGATAGGCAGCCGATCATTTGGAATGATAGTATTCTTGACGAGCAGGCCAGACCACTGGGCACTTCCCATTACATGCAGTGGTCTAAATGGGAGAGAGGCCCTGCCTACACAATAGGCACTTGGAAAGCTTTTATCAGGCTACCTGAGGATCAGAGACTGCAATCCATGAGTCACCTCAGAGGGGTAGCACGCAGGATTCCGCAGATAAGTGCAACCATCCCAATGGAATGGACAGTTGAGTTGCCTATTACTTCCACCACTTGGATGGGGGCTTTTTCAAGGACATCAGTTCCTTTACAGGTGATTGCTCTTCGAGGTCTTGGGGAAGACGCACTAGTCTTTGACGTTGGGGATGGAGGTTTACTCTCTACATCCAAGGATGGCAGTCTTCTTGAGGTTGCCTTTCAGCCTGTCAGGATTGTTGGTTTTGTGGACCATGGAGCGGGCTTGTAGTGGAACTTAGACCCCGACCCTCTGCTCTTGGCCTGGAGGTGGTGGTTATATGGAGGTCCACCTATCAGATGCTTGCAGTGGGACCCAGGAGAGTGGGAGTGGATAGATCATGGGCACCAAGAGAGGGGGATTCCCTTCTTTCGTTTCACGGTTGGTAATGCCAGGAGATTTCAGCTGAACAGTAGGGGTTGGATTCCCTCCAGAGCCCCCCATTGGGAAAGCTTCTTCGTCACCGCAGATTTGCGTAGAAATTTCTGGAGGAGGCTTTGGAAATCCCTCAAAAATAGAAAGATCACTCTTTTCTTTTGGCTTTCTATTCATGAAGGGATTGCAGTGAACCTATGGAGATCATGATTTGGGGCTGATCCCACTTGTCCTCGATGTCATTTTGCAGAGGAGTCAGTGCGACATTGCCTTTGGGACTACAGTCAGGCGAGGACTGTTTGGAAAGGGGTTGCTCAGATACTCAGCATCTTTCACACTTCCCCTCTCTTCATGACTTGGGGCTCGGTCGCATGGTTATCCCTTACCGGGCCCCAGGTGTTTTATGAGGGTGAGCCTTCTTCTTGGGCACTCTCGGTCCACCGGCAAGTGATAGAGCCATGCTTTCTTCAGGAAGTACCACTTACTCCCTTCAGAGCTTCTCATGTTTCAGTGGACACTTCTTGGGAGATTTTGGCTAGCATTTCCTCTTGGCACATTTGGAGAGCCAGATGTATTGAGGCCTTGGATGGCACCCAGATACACCCATCACAGGTGTTCACAGGTATTTGGACTAACACGGTTCACACTTTGATAGCCATATGGGCTAGCATGCAGGGCCCTTCATGGGCAGCCTCTTCTAGAAGGACTATATTTCTTCGAGTTTGGAGGGGTTCTCCCTTTTTCTCGGAGGTTTCTACCAAATTGAGATGGCACTATCAGCCTCAATCCTTTCTTTTTGGCTCTTGAGCTTTTCGTGCATTGCATGATGTATCCCGTATGGAGCTTGCTCTAATGATTTTTCTTTAATACTTAATAGAAGTCTCTTTTTGCAAATATATATATATATATATATATCCTCCATTTCTACGTTATCCTCGAGTTTCAGTTTGTACCTCCTCATGTATTTCCTCTCTAACTATTGCTTTTCCCTTTCTAGCCCTTTCCTCGACCTCCTTAATCATACCATCCCTTTCTGGAGTTATTTTAAAAATGTATATTTTCTAGAAAATGTAAAGCAAAGCGCTTTATATTAGAGAGAAAAAAATATAATGCCCAATTCCCTGGTATTTGTTCAATGGTCTTGAATTTTGTCTTTGAAGCTGACGCATCCTCTAGTCTTGAATTTTGTCTTTGAAGCTGACGCGTCCTCTCACGCTTTTAATTCTTGATCTCTCGTCCCAATCCCGCTCTTCTTTATACTCTTTGCTTCGAACTTTTCGACCTATTCTTCAATCTTCTTCTTTGAGTTTGGCGAGGCTAAGGAGATTGGAAAGAAGAATGGGGTGAAAGGACTTTGAAAAGAGAGGGGGGGCTTTAAACTTTAGAGAGGGGTATAAATACTCTGATGAGGTGGCTTCTTCCAAAGGTTTTTTAACCTTTGGATGACGTGGCTTTCACAAAGATTAGAACTCTGCGTGTTTGTGCAACGTGCAGGTCGACGATTGCGCAATGATGTGCTGTGTGCAATGATTTGCGCTACCATTTGCAGGCTCGTTCAAGCAATTTCAGCTTTCTCTGCTTTGAATTTCTACCAGTCCTGCAGCTCCTGCTCTCATGATGATGGCTGCACGATAGCCATGGCTCCTTCACGATGGCAGTGATCACGCAACGCCTAGGTACTCCAATTGTTTCGAAGGGAAGAGCATTGTGTAGGAAAGAAGCTGCTAGTGATTAGAATAGTACCCACGAAAATTGCCGCGCAACTTTCTTCTTGTCTGCATAGGTTGTCAATCCATAGCTTTGCGATGAAAAGATTGTGAGAAACATAAACAGCTCCGTATGCTTCTTTTTTATGAGCCAAGACTTTTCTCCTACATCTTCATTTCGTTTTGGCAACCTCCTATTGTATTTTGCCCGCACACTGTTGCTACGCATAGCCAAGAGCAAATTAAAGGGCTTGCTTGGACCTATCTCTCCGTCGAATCTTTCACAATGCAATTGTTCTTCATGATCATGCGTTGGATTCTTCTCACCTAAACATTTTTTCAAACACCAACAGCTCTTGCTTAAATTCAAAAACTTGGCTCTGATACCAGTGTTACATTCCCACAAAAAAGGGCTCATCAAAAGTCTCTTCCACCCAACCACGATTCCCAGAGTGCCCTCATACGTGAACTCCTCTTCGAGTTCCCTCCCCTTTTCTTTCTTGTTGGAGCCTATCTCTAGAAATCTCCCCTGAACCCAGTGCTTGCCACATGGAGTCCAATTGGGTGCCACATGTCCACCATAAAGGACCTTAGAACCCTAGTTCCCTTTAGACCTTAATATCGCACTCCATATTGATGCAAGCACTGTCAAGCCCCTTGGTTTCCCGCTTCACCTTAACCACACTAGATAATACCGGGATTACGGCTGATGTAACAAGGAGGCAGTCAATAGAGCGAGCGAGAAAAAGCGAGCAAGCCCAAAAAAGCGAGCGACAACTAGTTGAAGTGATTGGAAAATCAAGCAAGCAAAGAAAGAATCTAAGTTTTTTATACAATAATTGCTTGAAGTACAAAGTATTCAAAAGAGTGGTTATGTGTCACATTTCTTGAAATTGAGTAGTCTAAAGTTAAGGATTATTGTAACATGACCCCATTTGGGTTTGGCAATTATCCTGAGGGGTCACTCATAAACATTTAACATACCACTTTTGTGCATTGAGGAGTATTTTTTAGTGGGGGGACTTACATGTTGTTTGTGTTCATGAGGGGATTTATAAAATAGCAACTTAATGTAATTTATATATGTAGATATTTTAAAATGTAAACACATACATGGGTTCAACCATTTACATGACAAAATGTAAATTGCAAGAATAGGGGTAATTTTTAATACATGCTTGCTTGCACATGCATTATGGGTTTATGAAGAGTGATCCCCAGAGTGCAATTAAAAGGTAGAGGATTTTAAATTTTGGTTTTTTTTGGGCCAAAATAGACAGTGTCTTCTCGCTCCCCATTATGGGAAACCTTGCTTTAAACTTGGTGCAAAAAATTGGATAGAATTTCACAAAATTCATATTCTGATGCACACAATTTTTTTAGATGGTGCAAAAAGGCATGATATTGATCTAAATCATGCCTTGTCATTTGATTTGATATGAAACATTATGCCATTTATATTTGACAATAAAAAGATGTAGGGATGTTAAAAACTCATCTTTTGGGCCAAAAAAATCATATGTTGACATCTTGCAAAAATACAGGGATGTGAAAATGTCCTCTTTTGGGCCAAAACAGGGAGCGCATTAAAAATGTCCTCTTTTGGGCCAAAACAGGGAGCGCGTTAAATGCGCTCCCTGTTTTGGCCCAAAAGAGGACATTTTCACATCCTTGTATCTTTTGATTTACAAGTCCAAATAGGGTTATGTTACAATGCGCTCCCTGTTTTGGCCCAAAAGAGGACATTTTCACATCCTTGTATCTTTTGATTTACAAGTCCAAATAGGTATCAAATCAAATGGCAAGGCGTACTTTAGATGATTATCATGTCTTTATGCACCATCTAGTAAAATTTAATGCACCAAAATATGAATTTGTGGTTAATTTGTTGCATTGGTTAGATTAGTGAGAGGTAAGAATAAATCATTAGGGAAGGATATTTTTCCAGTAACAAAGAAACATGGGTTTCATTCCAAGAGTGAACAGAGTTAAAAAAGCTAAGCATTTACATATGCATGGAATCTAGACTAATCCATGCAAGGAGTCCTTGGAAACACCCCACCTGTGTGGAAGGTTGCATTGACGATCTCAATTACTCTAGTGGAAAGAGAGAACTTGATTGTAGTTACTATAGGGTTTGTCTTTAATACAAACAATGAATTGGAAATTGAACATACAAACTATCTCATGGATGATGTGAAATTAGCGTTAGTGGCTCAGAAAGTTATATGCATATTTAACCTTCTAGCATTGAGGAAACATATGGACTTTTGAATAAGTTATTATTTTTTGCTACTGAAATGGGGGATTTATAAATCTTTTATTGTTTTTTATGGCTCGCTTTTTTTGGCTCGCTCACTTTTTGTCACTCGCCTTTTGGTAATCCTCCGGCTATGGAAAACTTGAGATCTAAATAACTTCTAATGCACCTTCTTCCCTTTATCTCCTTTTGCTACCCCAATGAGAAATATTTTTGCTATGGAACCCATTGAGGCCTTTGTCATTTATCCATACGTTTTGTTCTTAGTTCCCTCATCATTAGTGCCCACGATGTATTAATAACTCATGTATCCTCATATTCCACTTTTCCTAGCACATTGGCCTTCTTCCCATAGCATTAATTCTTGAGACACCTTTGTGAGAGTCATGCCATAGTGGTGCAATTGTGAACCATTGGAACATGCTTGTACACTTGCTAGATTTTGAATTGTGGGCCTACAAATTATTGTGTTATCATTAGAACACACTATAGTAGCATGGATATAGCGCTAATGTACGACACAATTTCTTTCAAGTAGCTCTTAATGCAAAAGTGATCAAGTTTCTAAAGATATATGGTTTTGGAAATAGCCTATAGAGCAAGCTGCATCAAAAGTTTAGAGAAAATCATCATAGCTTTGGGTTTGCTCTAGGATATGAATTGGGATTACAGTATGGGTGATATGCTAAAAGCAACCTTTAGTCACAAGCATCTTCTCTTGTTTTTTTCTTCTCCTTATCCCATATGATGAGAGATGGAATAAGGCTAGTTCTTAGCTATAAATCTTGTAGAATTCATCTAACCTTCTATACCTTTAGTACAATAGAGGAAATATATTACTACTTATGTGGAGCAAGTGATTCAAATATCAATGATGCAATCTCTATATAGTTTCTTATCAAGTTGCAACCTTGTGGTTTACTATGAACAAGTAACTTGAAAGGTTCCAACAAGGAATTTAGAGAAGGAAGAAAGATACAAATATAGCTTCAAAGTGATGTTTAGCCTTGGATTCTCTCACGGCTTTGATTTTGTCCCAGGGTTCAATGGTATACAACTATAACTCAGCGGTTTGCTTGCAATGTTATGTGTATCCACATTAATTAAAATTTGACTTGTATGTTTTTTTCCATAGTCTCTACGGCTTAAAGCAAGTAACCAAAAGTTGGTACAATAGACTTTGATCTTTTTGCCTGTCTAGTTTTCTACCATGGCTTTGAATTCTTGAAATTTGGCAAAGACTTCAGATTTCTCTTTCAGAAAGTAGACCCAATAATATATGCAGTAGTCGTCAATGAAAGTCAAGTAGTAAAGTGAACCATTGATGCTGCGGATCTGGGCATAACCCCATACATTTGTATGGATCAAATCAAGAATACCTCTTGCTCGAGAGGTGCTTCTGCCAAAATTGGTTTGCTTTTGTTTACCGAAGTAGCATGCTTTGCAAACTTTTCCAAGAAACTGTAGCTTAGGAATTCCAATTGCCATATTTTGATTTTTGAACTCTCTCAAGCTTTTGAAATTGACATGTCCATATCTCTTGTGCCATTTTGTGAAAAGTGGCATCTAGTGCCGTTGAGCTGACATTGCATGCAAATCTAGTACTGCAGCTAGCATTCTGAACAAGCGTCCTTCCTTGACTACTTCTCTTACTAACTGATATCCTCTAAATTTGTCTCTGATCATGAATTCATCTCCATCAAAGATGACTTGATGGTTGTGTTCCGTCATTTGACCAATTGATAAGAGGTTCTTATTGAGTTTCGGAACATAGAGTACATCTTTCACCAATCGTTTTGTACCAGTGAAATTGTTCATGGGGACAATGCCTTTCCCTTGAACTAGATTTGGTGTATCATCTGTCGTGTAGATGACATTCTTCTGTCCTTCTAATGGTTTCATCTCTATGAACCATTCCTGATGCTTTGTCACATGAGATGATGCACCATTATCGATGTACCAAGGATCTGGATCTGCTTGGTCAACTTCATAGCTATATTCCCCTTTTGAATTGCAATCAATGTCTAGATACACTGTTTCAGTGTGCTGCATATCCTCGTGTGCAAGGAACGTATTCTTAGGTTCATTAGCATAATGAATGTGACTGGAATGTCCACCGCGATGATTCTCTTCTACAGAAATTCCCTCGATTGTTGCTACTGGATTAACCGCCTAGGTCATACTGCTTCTTGCAGTAATCTCTTTCATAGTATCCAAACTTATGGCAATAGTTGCAATGAATGTTTGACATTTTGGTGGATGCATTCCCTCATCCTTGGAATCTTCCTTGATTGGAATGATTTTCTCTTTGCTGATGCTGATGTTGCTAAGGATGATGCCAATGCTAGTTCTGACTTTGTTGCTGATGATGACCACTTTACTGGAATGATCTACCTCTATCTCTGCCTCTTCCTCTGCTTCTATCTGAAGCTGTAAAAGCTTAATCATTGGAATGACCTTTGCATGCGTGAATGGCTTATGTCCTGAGTTCTTCACCAAGTAGAACTAACTGGAGCTCTTCCAGTGTCAGAATCTGCCGTTGAAAGGCAATACTCTAGACTAGATTCTTGTATCCCTCTCCTAGTCCCATTCAAGATGATTTGAACCATTTCTGTTGGATTCATGGTCTCTCCTAGTGACTGTTGCTGCAAGTTGATTGTTGTAATCTTTGATCCTGAGTACGCATGACTAGTTTCACTGCTGTTGTGGAAATATTAGTTGATCTGGTTTCTCAGTGTGAGAATCATGGAAGTGTTCTTGGAAATCATAGAGTTGCAAACATATCCCATGCTTCTTTTGATGTCTTTACTGTGTTGAGCTATCCTTGCATGGCATCTTGCACATTCTGCTTGATCAGATGATATGCATATTTATCTTTCTTGTCCCATTCTGCCTGTGCAGTCCAGAAATGGCCGGATCTACTACATGTGCAAAAACTGTTGGTGTAGCTATAGATCCCATTGTTGGTGCTGCGGTGGCAATAGGTGCAGTGTAGAGCTACTGCTCACTAGATCATCCAATGGTCTAGGTGTAGATCCATCGACATAGTCCCATTTGTCATGAAGTACAAGAATAGTCTCTATTCGGTATTTCCATGTGCCGTAATTAGAGTTGTCTAGCTTAGCAGATGCCTCCATATTGAGATTGCTAGTCGTAGACATGGTGCAAGAAATGTACTCAAAGTGTCTGTGAAATCACTGTCTGAATCAACTACAAAACACTGACTGTGTCAAGTGAAATGGCATCAACATTAGTGTACTTGAATACGAGTGTGTGGAACACAGAAAGTGCTTGGATTGCTCTTTGACTAATTTTTGACTTAAGCAATAGCTGACACATGCTTAAAAAGATGAAGAAGATACGCAGCCAGACGTAAAGAGTATCAGAGCCAGAGGAATTGGTTACATCCGACTATGCAAAGTGGAGCAGTCTCATTACCAAAGTTCAATGCCCAAAGGAGGCTGGCAGATGCAACTGTCCAACAAGAGCAACAAACATGTGAAGAGATGCTCAACCTACACTACCCAGGAGTGGGAGTTGACTATTATGTAGAGCCATAAGGTCAGAACGATGGTGTTGGGTCGAGGCATCCCAGAAGATTGGCGAGTGAAGGTTCATCGTGGCAAATGGAATTCGAGCACTCATCTACAAAGATTTGGGATTTCCAACGGATGGCCATCTCTTCAATAGAGCATCAAAATGAACAAGAAGACCAAATCAAAGAGCGACTATAGGAAATTAAATGCTCAGATCGTTCCTAATCTATTTCCCATACCCTATACTGACGAAATTTTGGATCATTTATGGATGGTTGTAGTGGGTATAACCACATTACAGTGGATCATTGTTTTTATTACAAAGTGGGGTGCCTATGCAACTAAAGTGATGCCTTTTGAATTAAGAAATGCCCCTTCAACCTTCCACAAGTTTATGGTTGACACTTTCTAAGATTGCCTTACTGAGTTCATTGCTATTTACTTCGATGATTTCTATGTAGATTCCTCAGATATTGATCACATGGGATACCTAGAGAAGGTTTTTTAGAGATACATACAAGCGGGTATCTCTTTAAATCTAGCTAAGAGTGTGTTCTATGTCCGAGTTGGTATTCTACTCGGCCATGCTATTTCCAACGATGTATCAGAACTGAGTTAGGTAAAATTCAAGCCATACAACAGATGCCTGAGCCTTAGAACTCAACTTAGTTACATTCTTTTGTTGGGTTTATCAGTTTCTCCCACAAATTCATCAAATACTTTGTCAGGATTGTGATGCCTCTGTATGAATTGACAAAAAAATATACTAAGTTTGAATGGAATGCCGAGTTGACTATAGTTTTCAATGATTTGAAAAACCCAACAATGGCTACTCCAATTCTTAGACAACCAAAGTGGGATGTTATCTTCCATGTACACGTGGATGCTTTTGGTTATGCTTTGGGCATTATTCTAGCTCAATTGGATGGTCAATTGGACTATCCATTATATTATGCTAGCCAATTGCTGACACCCACAGAGTCAAATTATAGCACTACCAAGCGAGAAGCTTTGAGGATGGTATTTAGTGTGCAAAAACTAAGGCACTATTTACTCGGTAACCACTTTGTATTTTATGTGGATCATCAAGCCTTGCTTTATCTTATCAATAAGGTTGTCATTCAAGGATGGCTTGTTTGTTGGATGCTTCTACTGCAAGGATTCAACTTTAAAATCATTCATAAGCCAGGCAAGAGGGAGCTAACTATTTGTCTAGGTTACTAGCTCCCAAGGAAACACATGGAGTTGATATGGAATTGTCAGATGCTGAATTGTTTGCAATTGCTTATTGTAAGAATGAATATGTTGAGTTAGTGGATTACTTGTCTAAGGGCACATTTCTTGAAACCATGCATCGAGACAAACCCAAGCAACTAGCCTTAAAGGCTTGGAAATAGCTTCCAAAGCCAACTGGCCCCGCCTACTTCGGGTCTCTTCCCTTCGGTCGAGTAATTTTCAATACCTCGAGAGGGGAGACGGCAGGCCTTTGATTTGTGGGCAACTCTATCATCATCATTGTGCATATGGGATTTTGTGCCGTTGGGTTTTACCACATGAACAAGTTGTCATGTTGCAGGAGGCTCACTTGGATCCATTAGCAGGACATTTCCAAGGAAAGTTAAATGCTAGAAAAGTGTTACAAGTAGGATTATGGTGGGAAACCTTATTCAAGGAGCACAGACTAGGTGTATGCAATGTGATGTTTGCCAACGCACTGGACAATTATTGGCTACTCAATATATGCCTTCGCAACCAATCAGATCATGGAAAGCCTTTCAGCACTAAGGTTTGGATTTTTTTGGTCCTTTTAAACCTACTAGGTTCACTCAAAATAAATGTATCAACATTGCTACTGATTATGCTACTAAGTGGGCACAAGCTGAGGCACTCCGAGACAACTCGGCTCGGAGTACAGCTATTTTTATCTATGAGAATATCATTTGTAGGAATGGATGCCCTTTGCAACTTGTTGGTGATCAAGGGACACATTTCCTCAATGATGCGATGCAGTTACTCAAAAAGGAATTCAAAATCATGCATATAGTCTCCACTACTTACAATGCTCATGGTAATGGTGAAGCCCAGTCAACTAATAAGACATTGAAACTCATTCTTACTATAACAGTACAATCCACTAAGAGTGAATGGGATGCCACGCTACACTTTGCTTTATGGGCTTATCATAATGCTTACAAGGTCACTACAAATCTTATACCCTTTCATATGGCATTTGGCTTAGAGGCAGTTGTTCCATTAGAATTTATTGTCCTGAGTCTTTGAGTTGCTACCGAGCATCATTTGGGTTTAGCTAAGCCATCTAGATGAGTTACGCCTCTGAGTTGCCTGGTCATAGATGGTAATACAGCGTAGAAGAAAGGCTTGGCACGGTCAACATATTGTGCCTAAGCATTTGAAAAAGGGTAAGCTTGTGTTACTCTATATTGCTAAGTTGGGGCCTATCAAAACCAATTTTAAGTTGGGTTGGAATGTTGGACCCTACCGGGGCTGATGGAAGTTTTTGACAATGGGACAATGCAACTCACATATTTGAAAGGTAATTTGTTTTCCAAGTTGTACAATGGAACCAAAGTAAAGCCATACCAAGTAGTGAGCTCTTCAGACAAACAAAACTCGAAAATAGATAACTCAGTTGACGTTGCCTTGGTAAATTTTTCAGAAGGCAACATGCTAGCTATCTTTTTAATTATGGTGGAACAAATGCATCATGCTCTGCCATGTGGCATGATTAACATTGAAGGCTTATTAATGTAGAATCATCATGCTAAAGCAAAGGAGGCTCATGCAACCATTGATTTGACAATGGCAAGATTTTGATCGACTACATTTGGTCAAGAATTCTAATAATCAACCTCATTTGCAGGCTCATTATTATACTTACTCTTTGTCATCTTCAAAAACCTTCTCTGTGCTTTTCCTTGCTACAACTTTCACGTTTCTGTCATCCTCTTTGAGCTCTCTATCTCTCTTATGCCAATTTGTTCTCATCACCCAACCTCTTCGCCAGCCATCTTCCTTCTCTATTACCAGCTGCATGATCTTTGTCATCATGGAGGGAGAGGGCCTAGCCCGACAGAAGAGGATACAAAGCTCTCGCATGTCACCCCCACACCCAATTGAAGACTTCTCTAGCGATGTCCTTATGGGCATCCTAGAGGCCAACAGTCTTCTAAAGCTTGGATAGCTGCCGTGGAAGGGGGGTATATGACAAGGAGCTAGCAGAGAAGATCCTTGACTCTTACAATGAGGGCAACCATAGCCTCGTCGGCAACAAAACCCATGTCAAGATCACCTCAACGCTGCTAAAGAAGGCCTTCCAGTTGAAGCAGCGCACCACTTTTGCAAAGTTGGTAGACGTCAAAAAGTGCAATGATTACTTCGAAGGAGGAAGCTACTCATCCTCACAAGGATACCTGATCAATAAGGCCAAGGATGAGGGCTTGAAGACCACTTGTAGGTTTCTATCTGAGTTCATTGGACTAAAGAAAAGCGTAGGCTATGTGTCATGGCAATATGTGGCTCGAGTCATCACTACAGTGGAGGGGTCGACTGGTTCATGATTTCTGAGAAGGCATTTGAGAACCAATTGAGAGCAATGAACAGAGGTCAGACCCACTACAAGCTTGGCCCACATCTCTGCATGATCTACCATTGGTTGATGTCAGAACAGGTGCCTTGGCAAGGTGCACTATCTTCTTCAAGCGGAGATGGGCCATCGGGAACTCAACATGAGCTGGAACCTAGTAGCCAGGAATAGCATCGAGATGAACAAGGGACAGATGGGCAAGAGCAGGAGCAGGAGTAGGAAAAGGACCAAGAACAGGAGTGGGAATGGGAGCAGGAACAGCAGGAACGGGAGCAGGAGCAGGAGCAGGATGAGCAGCTCACTGAGCAGCAAAAGGGATAAAAGAGACCAGAGGGGAACAATGAGCAGGGAACCTCCAAGCCAAAATAGGATAACTAGGAGGGGAAAGGCAATGAAGGCACCTCTGAAGGGCTAAAACAGGATAACTCAGAGAGGAATAGCCAAGACACCTCCAAAGACAAGGAAATGGAGGAGGGCGAGGAAACAAGAAAATAAGAAAAAATGCCCAGGCAGGAGGTCTGAGCAGGTGATGCAAAGCCATCACACCAGGCCGAACAACAAAGGGGTAGCTCATCACTCACTCTGCTTACTCTGCCTACACCTCCTCTTTAGAACCTCACGTTTGTAGAACCATTTCCCCTGAACCCGCTTCTTACAAAGGATGATCATCAGGACTGGGCTACCACAGAGAGTCAATGGTAGGTACTCAGGGAGAATATGGTCCATGTAGCACAGGCCCTCAATTATCTGGCCAACCACTAGATCCCTCCTCAAGTACTCGAGCACAATTTTTTTTTACAATCAAAGTACCAGGAGGAGGTACCAGATTTTTTGAAGAGAAGATTGCTAACCTGTGTCGAGAGCTGAGGAGGATTTGACGGCCGAGCAGGAGTAGTTAGAGGGCAAGAGGGCAGTTTATGATGAGTTAGTTCAGGCCACGTGCAATTGTAGTAGCAAGGAACACATTGAGATGCAAATAGACTATGGTAACCTGTAGTGTGAAGTGGCTCGTTCAAAGGATATCTCAAGCAAGGCCCAGGAAAACATTGTCGCTATTGCCGGGAGAAACGTCAAACTCCAACATGCCCTGCACTGCTTGCAAAAAAAGGTCTCACAGGATTGGTAGCAGTAGGTATCTCAAAACCAGCTCGAGGCTCTACAGCACAAAAATGTGCACCTAAGGGAGGCGATCATAGAAGGGCAGGCATTAAAGAAAGGGAACACAAAATTACAAGCCAAGCTGGACAAGTGTCAACAACTCCAATACTTAATTCGTCTCCTCCAATTGCTTGACCAGCACCCAGACAACCTGCCTTGCTGCTGATAGCCACCAAGTAATGATGGTGTCGATGGCCAAACTGGTGGGCTTCATCCTTCTATTCCGAGCGAGCAGGTGGGCACCTCAAGCCAGCACTCCACGACCGAGGGAGGTGTCACACAAACAAAGGGGGTAGAAGGGATCATGGCATAGGCCCTTCTTATGTTGCACTCAGCAGGCCGAGCAACAAAAACTGAGTATGCAACCTAGACAGAATGCAGTTTTGAGGATGCAGAATTGCAGGTCAAGTTTTGGCAGAGATGGCAAACAAAGAGGTGCAGACGGAGTAGATGGCAGAAGCGGAGTCCATTCTACCAGTTGCCGATCTCCTTGTTGATGCAGTTCCCAACACAAAGTTTTGCATCACACTCCGGGTAGGGAGGCGATGCAGTCAAAATGTTTGCTCCCTCACACTCTATGTACCAAGCCCCTAAATCAAGTTCACAATAATGAGAATGCCAAGGGACAAGGCTCCGGGCCAGGATGATTTCCCTATAGAATTTTTTAACACTTTTGGAACACCTATGGTATAGATCTAACAACTCTATTGAATGCTTGCTATCTAGCAGGATGCCTCCTCCACAGCATGAATACTAGCATAATCAAGTTCATCCCAAAACCCCCCGAATATTAGAATAGATCTAACAGCTCTATTGAATGCTTGCTGTCTAGCAGGATGCCTACTAGCATAATAAATCATCCCAAAAACCCCCATAAAATTATTGCCAACAAGTCAATACCTCTGCCTATGCTCACTTGCATGTATAAGATTATGGCCAGAGTGATGGAGAATAGAATAAAATTCATTCTTGGAAGAATGCTCCATCCTTTACAATAGAGTTTTGTAAATGGAAGAAACAATCATGATGCAATTTTAAATGTTCTTCTTGTTATAGGTCATGCAATTACATTCAACCAGAGATTTGTAATGTTGAATCTTGACCTAGAAAAGGCATACAATAGGCTCAGCTTTGATTTTGTGACCAAAACAATGTAGAAAATGGGTTTTCCCGAAGTATTTTGCAAGATGACAAGAGTGATTTTCTCAAATGTTTTTGCAAGGGTATCCGTGATGAATGGGTACTACTATGGGAATTTGAAGCTGTAGAGATCTATTTGACAAGGTTGCCCCTTGGCAACTTTACTATTTTAAATAGAAACAGCACCTTTGCTACTCCAAATTGATCACTTTCCAAATCTGGGGCTGATCAAGGGCCTCTCCTTACCTAATGGATTGACACTATGTTCCCAATTCTTTGCAGATGAGAACACGAGTCTACTACTGGGTACGTAGGAAAATATCAACAACTTGCTGGGAGTCTATGAGGAGTTCATGGCAGTATCAGATTCAATGATCAAAACCTCGAAGACTAGAGACCCCCTAGATTGGGTAATTTGCTATCAGTTTTAGTGGATGAAACCAGGACAAATTATCAGGTACCTAGGTTGCCCCATTGGTCTAGGTGTTTCCTTGAATAGCAGATTTGAATGTTGCCTCCAAAAAAAACCTTGACAAATTCCCAACTTTCACTTGTAGGCAGGCTTGTGATAGCTAAAGATGTCTTGTCCTCAATGGCAATATATACTATGACGGTGTTATCCTTCTCAACAAGATCACTGGGGCAGCTTGACAAGATTGTTAGCGATTTTCTGTGGAAAGATTGTTGGCATGCCTTATCTTGGGAACTTGTCACAATGCCTAAGCAAGAAGTTGGGCTGGTTTTGGAGAAAATGAAAGATAAATGTGAAACTTTATGTGCTGAATTCATAGCAATGAACCATGGCCATTATTAGCCCCAACGTGGATCATCTTTAATTCTCCCTATGGAATTCCTAGCCCTCGGCAAGATGCTCTTTTTTGGCTTTTCAACTGAATATCAAAGTAATCCGAGATACTTTCGAAGTTATTCAAAATTTGGAAGGTGAAATTTTAGGGATGACATTGGAAGGGATTGATGTGCCTATATGGCAATGCGGCATTAGACAGATCGTTATGGCTCACAAATTGGGCACTAAAGGGAGGCCTTCCTTTCATCAACAGATTTCCTTGATTGCTGAAGAAACTTTGTCTTAAAGGGTCATCACTTTCAAGAACATCTGGGATCTAGGTGGAAGCCAGTGGCATTCATTGGACTTCATAAAACACATTTTCATGCTTACAAGAAGAGAGAGAACTATGGTTGAGGCACTATTAGGTGCGTTAAGGGACTACTGGCTGACTTCTCAATCATTGAGACTAGCCAAAGACTTCAAAGGTTTGGTACTATCAAATGGAAAGCCTTTGCATCAGTATGCTATTGGAGATGTGATGCCACCTTCCACTAACTAGGTTTCTTGCAAAACGCGTGAACACTCGAAGAAGAGCACCACGTGATGACCTGACAATATGGAAAATGAGGCTAACTAGAGTGTGGAAGGCAATGCCCTCCTCTAGATTGAATTTGCTACTATGGAGGTTGATTATCTGCAAACTATCTATGAGGGACAGACTCTCAAAGTGGAATCTAAGAACCTCACCTATGTGGCCTTTATGCGCAACAAAGAAGGAAACTCATATGCACATATTTTGGGAATGCTCGACAACACAAAGTGTGTGGAGGAAAGTCTACAAGTGGTTGGCTAATTGTTCGATTCACATTCAGCTATCTTGGAAGACTGCACTTTTAGGTGATAAGAGCCAATGAATGACATGGCGTATGCAAACTAGCAACTAATTAGAGCAACTGTGATTGCTCACATCTAGAAAAGGTGCAATATGGTTTTTGACAAAGGAGATTATGGAGACTACTCTGTCCAAGAGATGTTAGATGATATTGAGAGAGAGAGAGAGAGAGAGAGAGAGAAGCTTGGAAGTCAAAGTCCTCCAAGAATCAAGTTAAGGATACCATAGTTGTCTATGAAAAACTTGCTTTAACAACCAAGTTAATCATTGCTTGAATATGTAGACCCTAGCCACTGAAAGTCCCATCATGCCACCCTTAGGTTATCATTGTACAATACTAATTAGATACAATTGCCTCAGGTTTCAGCCACCCCATATAAATCTCGTGACCTCTCCTCATGAATTCACGTAGAGGTTTCTTTGGTATTCCCGCTATAGATAATGGTGGTTTTTTCCTCAAAAAAATGATCTCTATTCCAATCTAATCTAGAAGGAGATGACACCAACACTATTAATGATTGCATCATTGCTCATTGACCAAATATCCATTTGAGATAATCATCTTGAGATATAGCTTCCATGACAATAGGCTAAATGCATAATTAGTTCCACGGATCTTATTGTGTGCTAATTGTAGTAAACTCCCTTTTGTTATATAAAAGTAGAAATCTAATTTGAACGACCGGGTACAACATGATGTTTAACATCATTATGTTTAACGCTTGGTGAAGATATAGCCAACTGTAAGACTTGGAAATCATGAGAGGGTTCATGAGATATATATGGGGTGGCTGAAAAACTTAGTCAATTATATCCAACTGTTATTATAAGATCATGGTTTCAGAGGGCTACATGATAGTGCTTTTAATAGACATGCTCAATCAGTGAAGCTCTTAAATCCATTGAAGTCTCTGACTTGGTTGTTTAAGCAACTTTTTCATAGGCATCTATGGTATCTCACCTTGATCTTTAGAAGACCTTGACTTCCAAGCTCCTCTTTCTCATAAAATCCCTCACGATATTCAAGATGCTTGTGATGCATTTAATTCCTTGCTTTGTCAACTAAGAGTGGATGTTGAATGGGATCATATCACTGCATTGGATGAGTGCCAAGAGGTGGAAAAAGCTTTTAAAAATAGGCTCTTTTCAAGATGTGGGGTTGCAAAGAGATGTCAACTTGATAAGTTTATCTTGACTGTGTTGAGAGTATCAACTTTTAGGAGACTAAGGTATTCATGTCAAGCATAGACAAGGTATTCATGTCAGGCACACCTCATCTCTAATGAAGATGGAATCGTACATATATGATACTTTGAAGGAAAAAGTGAACTTGTCTGCATAAGATAGATTCAAAGGCTTTGGTAATGAATAAGAACACAGGCAAGTTTCTTGAGGATGTGAAAGATTTTGACTTTTCTCGTAATCAAGCTATACAAAGGTAGATATAAGTTGTATATGAAGCTTTGCAGAGGTCCTGTGTGAACCATGGGAAACTAAAGCAACAAACTTTCGTGTGAATTTGCAATAAAGATTGCAGGGGTTTTTTAATCCAAAAAGTGATTTTTTAAATACATAGGGGATACTTTTATAATCTCAAAAATACAAAAGGTGTGTGTATAGGTTATGAAACTCCGTAAGTAGAGGTATTTTTTTATACCCCTTGATCGCACGTGCTATATGGTGATTTTACATAGTGTCCCTGGGGAACCCAACCCGGTGTTGTGCTCGATGAAGATGCCCTCTCTTGCAATCCTAAGGATGGCATGCTCGGGTGTTTGAATAGATGACAACATTCACACTCAGAGTTTGGGATTAGCTATCACAAGAGAATCATATGATGACGGGATAATACCAAGTTACACACACTTAAAAGAATACTGAGTGTATTTCCTTAAGAGAGACAAGTACATGGACAACCAGAATCAACTTGTATTGAATCAACTCATAATGACTGAGTACAACCAAGCAACCTCGACTTGCAATGAACACTCAGTCACTCCCTAACCTAGCAAGCTCAGGTCAAATGTAGAGAACTCGGCACACTACTCTGCATCAAGCCACAACTACTAATTGGTGATGACGCCATAAGCTTCTACACCTCTGCTACAAGCAGTGTTGCTCCACTAGGACTCCATCGCTTTCGAGGTCGACACCCGGTGATCACACTTAGACCTGTGGCTCCATGTTAGCCTATTTCAAGGGCTAACATTTCACCTCAGATACCCTTAGCCATGTCCTCACACGAACTAGAAGGGACTAGCTGCTATTCAAATACAAAGGCTCTTAGGTTAAAGCCGTGCAGTTGCCGTTGATGGTGCCTTCATCATGGTGGGGAACACGGATGAACTAGCTGATGAGAAGGGGTAATGTCATTTATAGTAGAGGCTTGGGGAGGGGAGCTAGGGTGCTGAGCTCCAGAATTCTATTGCCCTTTTGGTGGCCATGGATACAGTGAGCTAATGTCAACAAGAGACTGTCAGGGTTGGTAATCCAGTCCATGGTCCACACTTTGGCCATTGGGTCTTCAAAGGACTCATTGATGTCCAATGCCATTGCAAAATTCTTAGTGTAGCATTGGAGCGTCACCCCGTCCTTCCATTTAGTGCCTAGATATTTATATAGGTCTTGTATGTTATTCCACATTGATGCAGCCTTGGTAACATGACTACTAATAAGCTTCTCGAGCTCTTGCAAATGGTTGGCATAGTAAGAAGGGAGCTTGGCCATGGTAAGTTTGGGCAGCTGGCGAATCCGAGTGACGAGATCAACAGGCGCTCCGTTGTTGTGAAGATTTGGAATCACACTATTTTTCCCCAAAATACAATGAGATCTAGGATACTCCTGATGAATATAAAAATAATGACTAGAAGAATTATATCAAACTACAACAATGGTGTAGCTAGTCATGCATTTGACCTTTCCACCATGAAATGCTCAAAATTGAGTGGGGAAAACATAGACCATGGTCCCACTCCCTTTAAAAAAGAAGCATGACAACCCTCAATTGTGCATGAGGATCCTTAAATCCTAGCCCAAGTAGCCATGAGGGTGTGAACAATGTCTTTCAAAATGATATAAGGAGATTGTATCGTATGTATCTAAATCCTCTTTTAGAGTAAATAACTAGATTAGCGATTGGAAGAAAAAATATGTGATGTTGCTTCCAACATTTAACAAATCTCACCTACAACCTTAAACCCTAGAAACCCTCATTTTTTTGTATCAAATTAAAAAAGAAAAAGGTTAAACTGTAGAAACCCTCATTTTTTAATCACTCTGAAAAAAAATTCAATTCTTGTTGCAATATGTATTTAAAAACCCTAAATTTCTTACTAAATTTAAAAAATAATCATATTTGAGCAACACAGTGTCTTGCCAACAACCCCATGCTTGAGAAACAAGTTGGATCTTTCATCAAATTGATGCTCAAGAAATATTTACAGTGAAACAAGACATGTTGCTCAAATCAAGAGGTTTTGTTAATTTAAGCAACAAGCTTACTCCAGGATGCTGCTTGAGGAATGGGATGCATGCACCACAAAGTCAAGAGGACTTGTTGCATGAGCAATGAGTTGGTACAATATTTAACCTATTGCTCAACTCAACTAGAAATTTTGATTTAAGAAATAGGTTGTATTGTACCAACCTATTGCTTACGCAATAGGTTGTCTCTACACTTTATTTGATTTGAGCAATAGGTTGTATTATACTAGCTTATTGCTCATGCAACATTGTCTCTATATTGCATCTAGTTTGTTGCTCAAGAAACACCTTGAAGTGACCAAGAACTTTAGTTGCACCAAACCTTTTTCTTAAATCAATAAGATATCTTGATTTAAGCAAGAGGCTAGGTTGCACCCCAACTTATTGCCTAAATCAATAAACTCTCTTTAATTTGAGCAAGAGGTTGTGTTGCGCCCCAAGTTGTTGTTTAAGAAATAGGTTGGTGAAAGACCAAACTTGTTTCTTAAGCAATAGGCTAAGTGCAAACAACATCTTGATCAAACCAATAGATTTTTGAAAGTAATACTAGCAATTTAGGATTTAGGAATTTTACGTTTTATTAGGTTCTAGGTACCAAGGGTTGAAGGTTTTAAGAATTTATGATTTAGGGTTTACTATTTTTTGGATTTACATTTTAAGGTTTAGGATTTTTAGGTTTTGAGGTTCAGGGTTTAGGCTTTCTGTGCTTTTGAAATAGGATTCAGAGTATAGTGTTTGGAGTTTAGTACAAGAAATCATGATGACTATCATGACAATCCAAACAATGATATATTGTATTGTCTAATTTCATAGATATGCCTTGTAATAAACTTGGTCATGGAAACTCTTCACTTTTCTCATAAACCAATAACTTCACCATCCCCATGAATTATATATATATATATGAATAAAAAGTTAATGATTCTTAATGTCAAGGATGAAAGAGATCTCCTCAAATAGGGCCAAAAGAGAAAAATCATAAAATCTATTAACAATTGAACCAACCAAGCTCAACATAAGCAGATTCATAAATCTTTGTGATTAGGTTGCAATATCTTGTTTGGCATGGTTGATCATGGACCCTGAAGCAATGCAAAAGATGGCTAGACATTCCATTGTCCTATATATGTCTTGAGGATGTTCTTGGGAGTCCCATTTGTGTCATCTACAAACTGTCGGTTTACTAGATGCATACTAAAAGTGATTTCAATACCAACTAATCAATAAGCCAAACTACAGAATCAACTACTATAGCAAAAGTTAGGAAAGCTAGTGGGAAACCTTGTCTCATGAACCTTTTTAGTGCAAATTATCTCCCATTTACACATACTTTGGCACTATCATGAGTGAGGACGAGTTTAAGAAAAGACACATATATAGATTTCTTCATTGTAGATTTTTTTTCCTAACCTACTTGAAGGATTCCTTGATGGGTCTATCAATCTGCCCTCCCCACCAATATTTGAAGTAGACTTTATTTTCATTCATCATGACTTATTCTTATATCCTCACCTCTTTTTGACAATACTTAACCATTTTTGAGCTTGACTGTGTCCTCGCTTAGCTCCGGCTTCCCCTTTTGAGTAGGTTTTGAGTATTCTCAACATCCTCCTACCAAGCCTCTACCCCTAGCCTGCATTCCAAAATGTTGCTCTCCACTAGCCTAGGCTTGAATGGTTTTTCAATGGAAAAGTTTAGGATTAGCCTTAAACCATGAAGGAGCCAACTACCTTGGGCCAAAGTCACAAGTAACAAGCACAAGTTTATGGTCAGATGCCCACACATGGTGGCGATACATGAGGGATCCGCCGCAGAGACCAACCACCTGGAGGGGTTTCAAAGAATTGATGATCACTAATCCCTACTCGTCTTGGATCAGTACTTCGCTAAATTCTATGCCTTGTCGCAGACCGGTACGGTCTAAAAGTATTTGTAGCACTTCTGCAAGCTTTCCCTGTTTGTGCAGGACTATCTGAAAAGGGGAAGCTGCTGCGTTTCACCCAGGGGTTAAGTCCTTCTCTGGCTGCAGATGTGAAGGTGCATAACCCTCAAACTATTGAGAGGGAAGCCCAACTGGCAGAGGTATTTCAGCTGAAATATTCCAGTAAGTATAAGAGTGGAACGGGCAGCATACATGGTGCTGCAAATGAGGCTGAGAAGAAGCCTAAGATGGGTGGCTGGCATGATAAAAATTTGCAGCAGCGCCCTTTCCAAGGTTTCCTACTGTTTCAGGTAGTAAAATGCCCTATGTCAGGCCATACAGGCCACCAGATGCCAAGCCAGGAACTAAGCCTACTGCTGGAAATGAAAAATCAGAAAGTAAGCAGTATACCAGGGCCATAATGGACAGTAGAAAAAAGGCAAACTTATGCTTTAAGTGTGGGGAGAAATGGACCCCTGAGCATCGGGATGTTTGCAAGATGCAGAATACTGGTTCAGCCAAGCTCAATATGATCATTGAAATCTTTGATGATGAGTATTTGGTTGATGCCACAGATTTATTCGATGCCTCTCATGATGAGACAACAAGATCACATGATGCGGATGAGGCTCCTGACAATGGAGCCATGAAGAGGATTGATTTCCCTTTTGATCCGGGTGGTGCAACTGGTAATGATATTCATTATATGTCATCACTGAACATTCAGCCCACTCGTGGCATGCGAGGTTGTAGACCTACGTCTTTTCTTATGGAGCATCATGTTGCTAGGGATTTTCATGCACTTGAGGATTCTCATGGAAATGCTCCCATGGACGAAGACAAAATTTATTAAGATGCCCAGCCAACACTTTATACCATCTCTCTTCATGCCTTTATGGGTGCTAAAAGTGCTGAAACTATCAGATTGAAAGGAAAAATTAATGGCAGGATTGTTCACATGCTTGTGGACAGTGGTAGCACTCATAGTTTCATCAATTCTAAGACCTTACAGAAGGTGGGACTGATTGCTACTAAGATTGATCATGGGCTGAGAGTAGAGGTGGCAAATGGACAGCATTTCGTCAGTAAATTTTGTTGCCAAGATGCAAGGATCAAGCTCTCTGAGGATTATGATTTTTTTGGGGATCTCTTGGCATTGGATATGGTCCCAATCGATGCTGTCCTCGGCTGTGATTAGCTGAAATCCTTGGGCAAAATCAGCATGGACTTAAATGCCTTGTCACTCAGCTTTGTTCACAGGGGGAGATCTATAACATTGCATGGTATTGCAACCCTTTGGCAAGAGTTATTCACAGCGATAGGTACTCTCATCACACCTAGCATTACTTACCACCCAGAGACAGATGGACAGTCAGAGAGGGTGAACAAATGGGTGGAGGAATACTTGAGGCACTTTTGTCATGATACACAGAAGTCTTGGGATACGGGCTGGCTTTGGCTGAATTTTGCTACAATAGTACCAAACACCTTTCCATTGGCATGAGCCCTTTCGAAGCAATGTAGTGCAGCACCGCACCTAGTCTACATCACTTATTCGAGGCATGCCAGCAGGACCCCACTTTCCTTATCACACAGGGAACATGGGGGCCGCTAGAGGGTATCCCGCAGCACCTAGCAGAGGCTGATACAGGAGTTCAGGAGAGGCAGCCAGTCTGGGAGATTATTAGCAGCATCGCAGGGTGGCACATCTGGACCTCGCGTTGCGCGCAGATCCTCGGTGGCACCTCCTTATCGACTGCCCAGATCATGACTGATATTTGGAGCGAGATTATTCATACCCTCAGAGGCCAGTGGGACCAGATTCAGGGAGATTCCCGGTCCGGTCGGGAGAAGCGGAGACGCTTCCTCCGGGCTTGGGACACACAAGGCCTCTTCTTCGAGCAGACTTCGTAGGGCCTTTGGTGGCGCTACTCACCACCCCGATGGCTGTTCATTCACACTCGCCTTATCCCGCCGTGAGAGAGTGATTTATTTTGTTACCTTTTAGGGCTGTGTCCGATTTGTGAACGCAGCCCATCAGCTACAAGCTGACCTTTTGTATCTTGTTCTCGAAGTAATATAATTAGCACTGTTTTTTCGGCATTTCAAGGATGAAAAGTCATGGCAGCCAGAAAGCATTGTCCAAGACTACCCCTATCTCCTTCCGGGCTGATTAGTAGTTGCTGTTTGCTGCACCGTTGGACAGCCAGGATGTAAAATTTTGTGAGCAAAAGGGGAGGGGATGGCTGTAATGAAGGGGGGAAATGGGCTAATTTAGAGGGGATTTTAGGTGGGACATGTGGAGGGACTATATAAGTCTCCATCCACCACTCATTGTACCACCTTTGATGCATCTAATCCTATCTACTCCCTCCTCCTTCCTCCTACGTGCTGCCTACTCTCTCTCCCAATCTCTCTCTATCTCTCTCTTCCCCTCACTCTTCCTCTCTCTTCCTCTCCCACTACCCCTTCCTCTCCTTCTTCCCCTTCATCTCTCTCCCTCCTACCAATACTACTCCTTTCTCTAATCTGCCCTTCCCCCTTTCATTGCAAAATGCAGCAAAAGGGATGCACATTTGCAGCAAAAGGGAGGGGCTGAGCAGTGAGAACCTAGAAGAAAAGGGGGCTGAAGCTTGCGAGTAGAGGCTGCGAAGTGAGCCTGAGAGGAGTGGCTGATAAGAGGAGGGGGGTGAGAGAACGGGCTGAAAGAAGGGGCTGAGCAATGAGAAGAGGAGGGGGCCGGGAGGAAAGGGCAGTGAGAGGTGGGCTGATGCAGGCCCAACTGAGCAGAGGAGGGGGCCGGGAGGAAAGGGCAGTGAGAGGTGGGCTGATGCAGGCCCAACTGAGCAGGGGATACGCGGAGTAGGAGGGCTGGACAGTGGGGCAACAACAGGTGATACGAGATAGTGTGAAAAACACAATGTTTCGGCCTTTTACAAGGTTCCACAGGGCACCAAGAAGGGAACGCAAGGGAATGCATCCCAGGAAGGGGGGAACGGCATTCCTGGCATACCGGGCCCATTGAAGTTTTGGGAACATTCCAAATGTTCCAGGTCCAAATCATGAAAGACATTCCACCCGTTTCGGAAGGGGGAACAGCGTTCTCTGATAAGCATGCAATAAATGTACTTTATCACAGGTCACCACGAACATGTGCCAAAGATATTGAACAATCTGAAACTAGTGATAGTTTCGAAGGAGTCCTCTAGTAGAAAACAGTGAAAATAGTAATAATTTCAGAGTCCTCTAGTGAAAAACAACCATAATTTTCTGATGCATTTGTTGTTATAGCTTATGGGATATAGCATGCTTATACATTAAGGCATCCTAGTCTAATAAGCTGACTAGAAAAACTTAGACCATGATGCAATGCAGATCAATAGATTTAGGAATTGTTGTGAAGTTGCAAAGAGAATATAGCATATGCTCAGGGTCCACGAGAAACCTCACCTCAAAAATTTGGAAGTTAAACCAGGATTTAAGTTCTTGTGACAGAATGGAACATGGATTGGATTGGAGAGCTTTCAGATACCCGGATTTATCAAAAACTGAAAGTAATGTCATGATACACCACTAATTTACATAGAGAACAAACCAGGTGTAGAACATTAGGAAATGTAAAAAAAGGTATGAACACATAGTTTAAGCCGGGCACTATTTCAAAAGTGCATGGTTGTAGTCATGAAAATGATAAGTTTTCTTTACAAAATTGGACAGCAATCTCGATAGCACAGGACAAACTATTGTAGCACAAACAAGAGGTATGCTCAACTTTCTCATAGTTGGTGTTGGTTTAAGAGTGGCTGCACCAAGAATCGCAGGGAGTCCAACAGATAAAACGTTCAGTGATACCTCAGCTGCCTCAAAGAACTTCATTGCAGCCTGGCAGCTGCTGCAATTCTTCACATGAGATGCATACCTGTAAAATGGGCACACCAGACTAGCATTATTTCTCCCATTCACTAAAATTCCAAATTACAACTTTTTTTAACACCAGGGGCTCCCTTTGCTGCATACACACAGATAAGCAGAGGTCCCCCTATTGCTACTATCAGACAATATTGTACATAAACCTGAATCATGATGCCAAATCCTGACTGTTTACTAAGGAAACAAAAGTAGCTCTTACTTTTTCTTCAGTTTAAACCCCTCTTTATGAATTGAGAACAACCAGAACAAAACCTGATTACTGCATCCACAGGATGCCAAAGAACAGGGCATTTTAAAGGTCTATCTTTGCAGCAATGTATAAAATTTTATTATCTCAGCTCCTTTCAAGTCAGCTGGCATAGACTATTCTCAGAATACAGCATCACAATGCTATGCTGTTGATTGCACTACTAACAGGCTTAATTCAAATACTAGCCAATGTGTGTGCAGGGTGGACCTGAGGACCATCTACCACCTCTGTGCATCTGGATCTCCATGTATGCCATGATGATATGCTTGCCAGAATCTCTTTGGACAGTCTTGTAAAGTTTTCATCTGCCAAATCTCCAAGTCTCAGCGTGTTTTATAGTTATATGTATGTGTGCACATCCTGAGTAGGATCTAGAGTTCTCATGTGCAATAACGTGGACGATTCATTTTCCGCTGCGTCTTCTATCGTGGAACCACTAGAAGTACATGTTCAGATATTCTCTAATAACTCTCATATGGGGAAATTGGTTTGAAAGGCCCTCTCCAACTTAAAGGAATGGGCGCAAGCAAGACAACATAGATTACACCGATTATGCAAGAGAATATAGGATATGAAGTCACTGAAAATATGAGAAGTCAAAACCCCCAAAGCAGTCATGTACACAGCCACTAGCTTGACCAGCATGTAAAGAAAAAGAAAGTTGCCCTCCATATCTTGAAAATGTGCCAAAAAGGACCAGCAGAACAACATAGACCCGTAACATTCCCATTTGACTATGCACATGTGAGGCTTGGGTCCAATCAACTCCAACCTAAATGTGTATATGACACAACTGCCTCTACTAGATGGTCTAGATGGTCAGAAGAAGCATCCTTGTAAGACTAGACCATCTTGGAAACATTCACCAATCCCACATAGACTTACAAAGTTTTAAGTATTTGATGTTCTTGTGACCTAAAATTAGCCCCACAAAAGCTTCATAGAGTGAGGAAGAAAGAAAGAAAGACATATATATTAATGTCTTCGGGAGGCCTCACGGGGCCTATGAGACAAGGTACAATCAGAAAAGTAATTGATACAAGTCACTATGGGCTAAGGCAAGGGCTCGCTAGGGCCCTTGCTGAGTGCTATACTAAAAGAACTCAAGAACTGGGACTCAAAGCTCAAAAACTCAATCTGAGCCAAACCAAGATATGATCAATTATCAACTATGATCTTGGTGCCATGGCAGTTCTCCAGTGGGATAGGAAGATGTCTCATATTTGACTCCGCCATCGTGGCATCGAAGTCTCTACAAGAGGAAGCCCCCATTCCATACTGCAATGTCAATGCGTCAAACTAATCAATATACAATCCAAACAACGTTGGAAGAAAATGGATTCTCTTTTCAATGATGGCCTAGAGAGCAAATATGTAGGCTACTACAAAGTCATGTTACATGGTATCAAAGCTTTTTGAGATCTCAATGGAGAGATCATTGCGAACATTGCCAGATCTCAATGGAGAGATCATGGTCTCACTCTCTCCGCCATTTCTTCTACATAGTATCAGAGCCTTGTGAGATCTCGATGGAGAGATCTATTGAGAATGTTTTACATCACACCATCTAAACAGGTCCACAAAGTGTTCATGGTCTCACTCTTTCTATTATCTTCTCCAACATGGTATCAAAACCTTGTGAGATCTCAATGGAGAGATAATTGTGGACACAGCATTGTGTTGAATCATTTGGAGACTTCTACAGAGAGATAATTGTGAACACAGCATTGTGTTTGAATCATTTGGAGACTTCTACATCCAAAGGAGGGCTGCTGCTGCTGTACTACAGGCTAAGACAAAGTTGCTTCTATTGATAGCATTCCATTCCAACATTCCTTCAATCTACAATCTCCATTATAAGGTTGGTCTTGCGTTCCTTACTTGCATTGTCAATGAAAGAGATCATTTGGATCTTTGCAAAGTTGATTTGAGAATTGGAGGAAGCAAAGTTAAAGAAGCAAGTGACGGAGAGAGAGAGAGAGAGAGAGAGAGAGATTATTAAAAGTATTTGAAAGACCAAAGGATCTATGAGAAAAAAAACAGATACAATGAGCTGAATGGGTGGAGCCTATAAGTAGCCATCTACTCCCAAGACAAATGCAACATGAATAGAGAAACACCAGTACATAAAATGTATAAGCCCATGGGGAGAATGCAAGTTGTGGTGTGGCATGCAATGGACCTCTGGATGCTGGAGGACGGGTCAAGCCCACAAGAGAACCCGGTGATGTATGGGGGCAACGGTGGCATAAAACTTGGGATGATTCACTGGCGATGATCAATGTGTGTGGTCTGCTGTGATCTCCTCGTATGGGCCTGCGTCAGACAAGTGCCACTATCACACTCGTCGTCTGTGTCCTTTGTTTACATCCTCCTCTTAAAGATTGACTTTATTCAATGGATCTGTTCCACACTAGAATTGAAGGCTAGGCACATGTCACATGATGATATACACATAACACTCCCCTCGCATTATTGGCACTGGGATAGCAATAGGAGCTTTCACCCCTAATGAATCTTAGGGAATGTATGTGTTATTAGGTCTAGAGGTACATAGCATAATTGGTAATGCATCTGAGATTCTTATGGCAAGAGATTTGGGGAGATGAGAGGATAATGGACGATGGCTGAATAGAATAGTGGTATTTTCTTCCTTCTCACACAAATTTCCCCCCCTCGGAATTTCATACACCCAGCTTAAGAAAAGAACGTTGGGTCTATTGCTCGAAATATATATTTGTTAGTTTAGTATTGCAGTTTCTTCTATGGTTTTGGGGCTCGATTGGGTCTCCCATATGACTACAAGGTAGCACATCTCACTTTTTGCAAAAGAGTAAAAGAAGAATCCTCATGTTTATAAACCGCTGAATAGGTGCCCACGATCTTGGAAAATAGGAATCAGGAATTACTAAGAGAGGGGAGTGATTCCAATTAATGTAATGTATATGGTTGATTAAGGGCCAAATTTCAATTAAGGTAAACCATTATAGGGTGACCACTCGTCAAGAAACGCAAAAGAGATGAAATGAAAATCTGCCACCCAGGCCCTGCGTTCTAGATCCTTCTCCACTGCCTTGCGCAGGTATAAAGCATGGGAGAGGGCAATCCCCAGGGGTGCGGAGTGAGGGAAGGAGGGAGAGGGGAGGCAGGCAGAGGGGAGGGAGAGGCGAGGAAGGAAGGGGAGCTGACGAAGAGGAGAGGAGATGGGAGGGAGGCAGAGAGGAGGGAGAGACAAGGAAGGGGGGAGGCCAATTGGATGCACCAAAAGTTTAGATAACCGCCATAGCCAGAAGAGCTTTGTGAAGGGAGAAGAAAGAGAGGCAGTCACAGCAAGAGAGGCGGAGCCAGCTGGGAGCGGGAGAGGTGCAGGAAATTTCTTCAGAAAAATAGGAATGCATTGGAATAGATCCGCATTGAGAATCGTCAGTGGGTTAGTAGCTATGAATTTTCGATTAGGAGCGACCCATTAGGCTATGAGTAGATGAAAGCATAGAAGCATGACATCTATGGTCTGTGCCTGCATGGAAGGAAGCATAAACACCTCTCTCTCAGCCTGGTAATCTCAAATAAACCCCACAACAATCCTAGCCTGATTAATTTGCATACCTGTCCATAACTACGTCTTTTGGAGGAGCTGGTGGGAGTAGTCCACTGCAATTGCCTTGCCAATCTGGAGCACCACCACCATATACCCTCAGCCATTTCCTGAAGGCAATTACAAAGGCATCTGATGTTGTAGGCACATAGCAAACCCTATCCCATGGTTCATCTCCAGCCATTTCAAGTTTCCGTTCCTGTGGAGCATCAAACAGCAAGCCATCACACTGTCATGCCCTATTGGCATAACTTCTCCTCAATCTTCAAAAAGAAAAGAATAGACAAACGTTTAGCCCAGCAAGTCATAGCTTGGATATCATATTGTATTTCAATGCATACTTAAGTATTTTGTTTTTCAGCCATATGCAAAAATTGTTACCTAATTTTGCAGTCAAAATATATCCTGAAACACTATACTTTTGACATTTATGCAATAGCAACCAAGTCTAACACAAAAAGTTCATGATGCAAGGATGCCATACCGCTTTGTGGAGCATATACATGTCAGAATCCAGTACAAGCATTTGTTTGATGTGTGTATACCATAAGGGTTTCACCATGTCAGACCAGTTACCAAAGTTGCGCATGAAAGCTCGAATGAGTCTACTTTTTCCTGGGCTTACAGGAATGCATATAAACAGAAAAACTAACTCTTTCATTGTTGCTGCTCCCTTTTTCTGCAACACACAACAGAATCTCCTGCATGAGTATAATTTTTCTGTTCCATAGATACCTCAACTTCAAAGAAAGAATCTAGGTCTGGTGTGCAAAAGCATCATAGTATCGGGCCATCCTGTGACTATTACAAGAGCCATCACAAAATTCACCAGATTGGCCTCTGCACCTACTCACCTGTTGAGTTGGAAGAGATGTCTTATATATGAAAATGCAAGGTGCCACAAAAGCAACTGAACCCCCTTCTTTTTTGCCAATAAAGCCAGAGGTATCAACCCTCTCCACCTTGAAATTAAGAGGCCTTGCACTTTTCCGATCACCCTAATGATGAGAAAAATGAAACGTCAGATTCTACCTACAATTTATACCTCATAGATTAGGCCTTAGGCCACTGAAACATCAAGCATTTAATCAAACACTCTGCCAATGCATCTGGTATAAAGCAATCGTGTATGTCAAATATTTTTTATTCTCGATTATGCCAAAGTTATCGGATGGTACCAATCATCAGAAAACATACATTTTTTTTTGTTCAATAGATGTTTCTTCTTTAAAGAGCTGCGCATGTTGCCTACTACATTACTCATTAAGATTACAACTTCGAAAGGTAAAAGTTCTACCCTTGCATCATACTTAAAGAATATGATGAATAAAAGACAAAAATTGTTTCAGCTCATGGACTACCAAACCAAGAAAATTAAAAGGCTGTTAACTTCAGCATTCAAAAATAAGCACTCCTTTTCCCTGTCCTTGGGGAACCAACAAGACACCGGCATGAGCTATGGTACCTGAAGTCCATGATGTGCGAAATTCAGGTGAGACGGATCCATAAGATTCTCAGTAAGTTGTTCATAGCTGAAACTCACAATGCAAAACTAACAACCCAGTGAAGAGAAAGTAGGCCATACTCACCAATTATACTCTTTTATAAGTAAATTTTAAGATTATATGTGCATCATTGTCATCAAAGGAACACTAAAGAAAAAGTACCAAGATAGTCTGGAAAGATCATTCCAAACAAATGATTACTTGTAATATTCAGAAGAATTACCCATAAGGCAGGTCTCTTACAGCCAGCTCGCCTCTGAAGGACGAATCATTAAGCCCCGGAATGGAAGGTGGAGATTCTCTTGCTGCAATATCTTTAAATTCTGGTGTTGTATCTGGCCAAAACCAAATTATACCTTCCTGCTCTGCACTGGGATACACATTCGCAGATGCACGCTTTGATTTCCAAACCTGTGTATTGAATAGATTAGTTACAAAGCTCATTTCAAATATTGACATGTGTGCAAAACTTCTTTATGTTTCTTAAATTATGTTCTATATTCCAAAGAAAGAATAGAAGTGTACCCCAGTTCCAAATGTTGGAACTTGGTTTCTTATAGATTTAAATTAGTTCATAATTCATACAATAAATTAGTTCCAAATGTCAGTTTCTTACAGCTATAAATTCGTTCATAATTTGTACAATAGAAGCATCCATTTCCCAATGCATGGGGATGGATGTTTCAAATCCCCTTAGGAAGCATGAAGAGTCAGGCCTTGCATGAGAAAAGCAAAGACTCTAAGGCGAGAACTCGAGAGAAGAGACAAGACATACTCATCAATATCCCTGGGCCTAGGAGATTCCCCAGCCCAATCAATCTGATCCAAGCCCCCCAATAGCCTAGGAGAAATTATGCAGCACATACCAAAAGCCTCAGAAATAGGACATTTTTGAGAGAGCAACTAATGACTGCACGAATTGATAGCAACAATGATGCTGAAAGGGCAAACCCTTGCAAAAAAGTTGAGAGCTAATAGAGCTGAGTAAGCAAAAAACAAATCTCCATGAAAATGCAATGTTTCTTCTTTGATGCCTCCTACTTCTCAATCGAAAGTAAAAGAAAAAACGTTGCAGGAAGCTTGGCAGAGTCCAAGAAAACCTGTGACAGGATGGAGACCTCTCCCTCCTCGCACCTAGAATGGCCATACTCCTGAAGAAAATTCAGGAATTAGTATCACTTGGGCTGCTGTGACAGCAAGTCATACCCTCTACCCTGAAGAGAAAATTGCGGGTCTGTTGTCTTCTCCACAAGTACTTGTATTCCCTCAAGGTCGGGGGCCGGATCCTGAGATACAAATCCCTTTGGTTCTCGGCTGTACATAAACTACTGTAAATATGTTGTCACATATAAAATGTTTGTCTCTCAATGTATAGGGTTTATGTGATCCCAGGAAATGGAAACTTGTTTGGGGGTATGTCAATCTTTTGCAACCTGATATAGTGGCACTGCAAGAACTGTTGGAATATGAAGCCAAAGTGAGTCTAAAATGAGTGTTCTAGGTGGTCTAGGTGTGGTTTTATAGTCTAGTGAGTCCTAGACATGCCACGTGTCATATTGGGAGATATCCCATAGACATTGTGACTTTCTAGAGTCTAGTGGCACACTATATAGTGTTGTACTTGTCTATTGTCAAAAATATCAGTCAACATCAAGCTCTTTGGTATCATGTGAGTACGTGTCCATTGCTTTCATTTTCTTTCCATTTCATTTCCATTATGCTTGTTATCTTTCCTTTCCATTCCTAGTGTTAGCTTGCTTCTCTCCCTACCACTATGATCTTTCATGTGGTATCAGAGCCATGTTCCTAGCCCTGCTTTCTCTTTCCCTTTCCCTTCCAAGAGGTTGAGGTGAGGGGGGCCAATGAAGCTACTCTACCTCCTCCTCCTTGGAAGGCTGCCCTCTTCTCTCCTTCCTTGAGCTCTCTTCTCCACGCCATGATCTGCCGCCTCTCTTCTCCTTCCTTCAGCTACATTATTCTATGACCTGCGGATGATGTGACGCTTCTATCTGGATCTAGAAGCAGAATCAAGGCTTTGTGGCTTCAGCAAAGTTGTAGAGAACCTTGAGTTACTACAAATTTCGTTTTTACATCATTGCAATCTGAGTTTTTTGTGAAAAGTTACAGCCCTTGCAAGAAGTGACGAAATTTATTTCTGCGCACGAATTTTATTCTGGAGCTCAATGATTTGACAGCCCAAGCATGATGCAACCAGCTCAACGTGGAGCTGTCCATCCTCTTCATCGTTGACCTCTACTCCAACCCGCCATTTTCTCCTTCTGTCCGACATTCTCTTAGAGCTGCTGTCCTTCTACTTTTGTCTGTCATGAAAAAGTTCCACACTTGTTCCAGCTCATAAAGAACTTATCAAGGTGATCTTTCCATAGTTACACTTGCCTGTACCCGAGGTGAATCTCCACTTCTACTATTGCATTGAAAGTGAAGATGCTTCCAGCATGATGTAAGCACTCCGACACTACTTTGACACATTACACTATAGTCACTTATCCGATTGGCGCATTGCTTTGAGCTAGATGTGAGTCCCAGTTACTCCTTGACTTTCTCGATCACCTCTCCGAGTGCTCGTGATAACCGTGGTACACATTGATTGGCTCCTCGAAGTGCTCGTGACACCTCCCGCCTCTACTTCAACATCAGTGACTCTCCCTTAGCCATTTTGAGAGTCACTATGTGAGTGCTCCATCTAACTACCCATGGACTTCACTGACACATCTTTTGGGGCGTTCCTGCCTAGCGCTTCTTTGATATCATCATCGTCTCGTAGGGATGTGCACACGTGTGCAGTGGCTACTTGCAGGACATCTCTTACTCCTAAGAGATCTAATTTTATTATTCATACAGCTTGATGTATTTTGGGGTCCTTTGCCCTAGGTAGTCCCCCTAAAATAATATGTATTGAGTGTTTGGTTCTCATTGAGTCTAAAGGTCCTTTGTCTTGGATAGTCCTCCTAAAAAGATGTATTGGTTTTCCTATTTTGGTGTGTGGCTTCCTAACATGTCATGTTATGAAGCCATGGGGGGATGTACTGTAGGATCCATATGTATTGGCTTTGATAGGTCTCGTTATCAGGCCTGGCCGAGTTCCAGGATGTTGGTGTATTCCTAGATCTGTGAGCTGGTCATGTAGCCATGCTATAATGTGAGCCTCTAAGCATGTTGAGTCTCAAGCCATGAGAGTACTTGGATCAACCTCTGAACACACTCAGACTTTAGCCTCTGAGTTACATTGGGTGCACAGTTTGATGACTGTCATTGTCATGTTCTGTTCTTGATTCCATTCCAATAGTCTTTCACCTTGCCTTCATGGGTGGGTGTTGGAATATGAAGCCAAAGTGAGTCTAAAATGAGTGTTCTAGGTGGTCTAGGTGTGCTTTTATAGTCTAGTGAGTCCTAGACATACCACCTGTCATATTGGGAGATATGCCATAGACATTGTGACTTTCTAGAGTCTAGTGGCACACTATATGATATTGTACTTGTCTATTGTCTAAAATATCAGTCAACATCAAGCTCTTTGGTATCATGTGAGTACTTGTCCATTGCTTTCATTTTCTTTCCATTTCATTTCCATTATGCTTGTTATCTTTCCTTTCCATTCCTAGTGTTAGCTTGCTTCTCTCCCTACCACTATGATCTTTCAAGAACATAACCAGCATATGCATGCTGGTCATCATGGGCATTTTGCTGGGTATAACATATTTTATGTGGGTGAGCATTCTTTTTCAAGTGTAGTTTTTCTAATGAAGCATGAGTATCAACCGGTTGTTGGCCTCAATCATAACCAAGGCCGATGGCTAATCATACAGTGTCTCATTCACGGAGAAATTTTTGAATTCACCTCAGTTTATGCTAGAGTTACGGGAAACGGGGAAACGGAAACGTTTCGGGATTTTTGAGAGGGGGTGAAATGGGGAAACGCCACGTCATCAAGGGGGTTTAGAGTAATGCATACACACATTTAAAGTGCTCTACCTTCAAAAAAAGTACACAATAAGCTATAGCTCTACCTAATACCATAAATATTGATTGTAACTTTGAACTTTGGAGATTCAAGTTTCATTGTTCAACCAGTTACCAATCACACAATGCAAATTTCAATTACGCAAGGTGGGGTAATTTATAAATCCTATAACAAGTTACAAAATGGAAAAATGATTCATGATTCATAAATTGTAATTCAGCTTTCAAAGTCAAAGCCCAAATGTCATAGTAACAAAAAGAAAGCTGAAACCCAAAAAAGACTACATCGAGGATGATATCATATATGATCAAATAATAAGCTCATCCTTATCCTCATCCTGAGACTCAACCTCTGCCTCCTCTTCCTCATCATCATCATTCTCCTCTACTAACAAATCATCATCATCAGGTGAGTGGGCATCATCTGGGCTATGAAATCCAATATATTTGTCATGCGTATACTCGTGTCTCATCTTGTTAAGCAAACGCAAGTTTGCATTAACAAAGACAAGATCATTGGCCCGTTGCGTTCGCAGACGATTTCTCTTCTTTGTGTGGATATGGGCAAAGCTACTCCACAAACGCTCACAAGAAGAGAAGGTGCAAGCTTGGCTTAGAATGCAGATGGCAAGCTTAAATAAAAATTACAAGTTCCTAAAATCTGAAAATTAAAATGAGTTAATATTACCTATCATGCTGTGCATCTGGCCATCCATACATGCCTTCCTTATTGCGATAATTGGCAAGCTGGTCTTTTATCCTCCGCCGTCCATCAGGATTTGGCACCATCTTTTGAAGAGTGAGGTTCCAACCATGAACAACCTCTGCATCACTCTGTTGTGCACTTGCCTTGTGTTGAAACTCCGGGTGCAACACAAAGGCAACTGCATGCATGGGAGAGTAATATTGATTCCATCTGCTCACAGCCAACTCTTCCAATTCTCTCAACCTTTGGGGATCCTTTTCTATTTCTCTGATATTCTCAATCATCCGCCTTACCAAGAAAAGGCATATCTCCATCAACTCGGTTAAGCAGCTTCACAATAGGCACACATAGATCAACAATGTGAGATGCATCAGCCCAAAATTCATCACTGCCTATGCACAAGTCATAACAATAAATTCCAAGAGCTTGCCTAGAAGTGGGCCATGCATCCCACTCTAGGCTTGCCACAACTTGTTTCAGTGCAGGTCTCATTTCAAGGAGCCTGCGAAGCATCAAAAAGTTGTATGCAAATCTTGTCTCTGCATACTTCAAAAGCTCCTTGTTGGCAAATTTACGGTACAAAGCAAGAGAAAAATTATGTCGTGTGATGAAGTTAACCACCTCTTTTCCATTGTCAATAACATTCTTGACCCAATCCAATTTGCCAATGTCTTTCAATAAATTATTCAAGCAATGTGCTACACAAGCACTCCACTGGATATGAGGATACTTTTGCTCCAATAATGCACTTGCTGCCTTATTGGTATTTTTTCCATCTGAAACAAGTTGCAAAACATTAGACGGCCCCACATATTCCACTGCATCTGCCCACATTTGCATCAATACAGGTCTGTTTTTTGTTGCACTCCACACTCTATGGAGTGTATGTAGAGTGCAGATCCCCTACAATATGCAAGGATACCCTCTAGTGAGTGACTTCGCACAACACTCCATCCATCTGCAACCAAACTTACCCTATACTTTACCCATTTCTCTTTCATAGGTTCAATAGCTTGCTTAACTGCCACCACCTCATCCTCTAGAAGCTTGCCCCTCAAAGCATCAAATGTGGGAGGGGTATATGTGGATCCAAATGTTTTGATTTCTGACACCATCTCTTTGAAGTAGGGTGATCTAGCAACATTGAAGCTAATCCCATTGGAGTAAAAAAATCGGGCCACAACTGCATCTACTTGTGCCTTCCTTTGCGGATGCCATGATGTGTGAAAACTGCCCTGCCTATGTGAAGTAGACCGAGATGTAGCAGGAATATTAGCAGGAGCTCCATGTGCACTCGCAGAAGAAGAAGCCGTAGTAGCAGAGGGAAGAGGACTCCGAAATGCAGTGGCCTGCTGAACACGTGCTGCATGAGCACCTGAAGAAGCTCCTACACCAGTGGAAGCCATTGTCTTTGCCCTTTTTGTAGTGGGCAATACTTTAACCTCTCTTTGCAACCTTTCTTTCTCTTGGGTTACGGAGCATAGCCCAATCCTCCCATCCTTAATGCCAAGAAGATGACATTTGACCCTATCAGGGTTCCCTCCTCGCTCCAATCCACACCATCTGCATCTAAACTTGCGAGCTCCTCCTTTCTTGGAGTCATACTTGCCTACCAAATCAACTTGGCTCCACCAATAATCCGATTGGGTGAACTCCTTCTCTTGCTAAGAAGAAATCGGGGGGGAGAGCAGCAAGCAGAAGGGCAAAAACACGCGACGGCGCGAGCGGCGTTTTTCTAGTTTTGCCCTCTTTTAAGGTCAAGCCCGAAACGGCACCTGAAACGGCGTGTTTCGGGTCTAAAACGGCATTTCAGATGCCGTTTCGGTGTTTCTGATCGCCGTTTCAGCCTACGTTTCGGGTTTCGGGGCCGTTTCGCGTTTCGGGGGGTCTGGCACCTCAATCTTTGTTGCGCCATTTCGGCGTTTCAGCGTAACTATGGTTTATGCACCTTAATCCTCTCGCAGTAGAGGTTTGATTTTGGGCTGATATGCAAGAGTATCCCTAGAGACAGCATGCTTTTATTTGTGGGGATTTTAACAATGCTCCTCAGCAGGGTGATAATACTTCTGGCCATACTCATATGTTGGCCTCTGAGCGCCATCATTGGTCCCATTATTCCTTCAGCTCAAACTTGTTGATCTTTGGAAGGAAACACAGCCCATGTTGCCAGGTTGCACTTTCCAGCACAATGCATAGTCCTTTTATCGGGCTCGTCTACATCGTTGGTACAGGGTTAATCCTCAACACTATGATAATCTCACTACTAAATTATGGGTGGATTATGCCTTTACACATTCCGATCATGCCCCTCTATGGTTGAGGATCTCTCTTCATGAAATGCCTGATGATCGGCTCTCACAAAGAAGGCTGCTTCTTGTTAACAATAGTTACTTGGAGCATGACACATTTGACATTAATTATGCCTGGGATACTTTTGTTGTGAGAATGCAAGCAATTATTCGTGACTATGGCAAAAACTACATGAAGAGCTTGAGGGACACTGTTGCTCGGGCTAAAGTTACTTGTTAGTCTTTGACTGAGCTCAATCATTTTCGCCCTCTATCATGGAAGAAAATCTGACTTTATGCCACGCTAAGCACTGTCTGCAATGAATAGAAAAATCTCTAAATGGGACACCCGGGCATGACAGAGGGCTTTCTTGGATAAAGGTTGTTCATCCAAAGCATTTTTTAAACGCCTACACTACAAGAGGCACTCTGAAAGTATGTTTGCTGCAGCTTGTGTGCATCATTTTTCTTGCCAATTTGGGCATGTAGATCCTCCTTCACAGGAATGCTGTTAAATCATGGTAGATGGAAATCTCCTAGCTGGGATGGTCTCACTATTGAATTCTTTCTTGCATATTGGGATCTCCTCAAGTCTACTTTGCTGCAAATGATAAATAGTGCTTGGAACAATCAACACATGCCAAATTCTTGGAAGAAAGGGCTTGTAAAGCTTTTGCCCAAGAAGCCCATATGTGAATCCTTAGCTGATTGGAGTCTTGTCACTCTTATGCCTGTTATTTATAAGATCATCACCAAAATGATGGTTGATCATATCAAAGGATATTTACATGATGGCCTTCATCCAACACAACATGGTTTTGTTCCTCCATCCAACACAACATGGTTTTGTTCCTCGCAGGCATATCATTGATAATATTGCAGCATATTATCTATTGGCTCTATAGTGACAGCAAAGCTGCTTGCATTCTATCGGGGGATATCTCTGCATCTTGGACCCTCCGTTGTTCAGTCTACCAGGGCTGTCGTCTTAGTGCCATTTCGTATGCTATAGCCATGCATCCCATGCTTCAATATATGGATCATTTGGTGGCGACTGACATGTTACATGGTTTGGAGATTCCTGGAAGTCACCCTATGGTTGTTAAGGCTTATGCAGATGATTCCTTTTTCGTGCCACAGATTTCTCAGAGAGACCTTTCCTCACTCATGCAGGCCCTCTCTTTGTATGGGCTGGCTGTTGGCCTTCGTGTGAATTTTCATAAATCTCGCTTGATGCCTTTGCATTCTAAAGATAGGCAGTCTTTTATGGCCGGGAAAATTTGTCCCGCCCACCCAGCTGGTATACCATCATGGTTATCCTTTGGGTTGGATGATTACTCGTTGTCAATAGACTGATTGGGTCCTTGCCAAATTAAAGAAAAAGCTTTAACCCCTAGGGCTAGGCCAAGGGCTCAGCCTAACCTGGGGTTTAAGAGCTCACTGTACGGAAAGGTACGGTGGGCTAAAAGGGGAGGGTACAACACCTATATAGAGAGGTACGACGAACTAAACGGAGAGGGTAGGATGCCTGTACGGAAGAGGTACGACGCCTGTACGGGAGAGGTACGGGACTGGTATGAGAGAGGTACAAAACTAGTACATCGGATTGGTACGGGCCAAATGGAGAGGGTGTACGGGACTGGTACAGAGAGGGTGGTACGGAGAGGAACCAAGATGTATAGGACTGGTACGGAGAAACGAATGCAGGAGGCCTCAAGGGTCCATATGAGAGCAAAATACAATCCAAAAGAGTAGCCACTACATCTAAATAATCAGAGGGCAGAGGGAGTGCACAAGGCATCTCTTGGGAATTATGCATCTTCGTAACTATTATAGGCTACATATCTACTGTAAAAGAAACTCGACCTGCATACATCAGTTTAAGACTGAGAATCTTTGGGTCTAGATTTGAAGTCTCTGATTGACGCTTTCCCATCTCTATAAACAGCCCACTTTCCTTCCTTCTGAGCATCCTTCACTTGAGTCAACTTTGTAGCTCTTCCCTAGAGCTGAGTCAGGGGTGAGCTCTTCCGAGTTCCATGTCCTGGTGCCTCTCAACTTGTTAGCTTGTTTGAGAACCTTGCTCCTTGCCATGTTGCCATTGAAAATTAGTTGTACTTATGTCCTCTTTCTGGAGGACATAAGGCATTCTTCTGAAACCCACTCAATCTGAGGGGTTGTTTTCTTGTTATAATCAATCATTTTTTTCATGCCCCATCTCCAATAGACCAGCCCTCAGGCAGCTCTCCTATGTGTATGATCCGGGTATCAGCAGCCCGGGTTTCCTGTTTCTTTACCTCGCCATATACGTCACATGTGTTGGTTTTGTTGTCCACTACTGCTGTCATTTCACGTCTCATGAGCTGGGTGGTAACATATCTTGGACCTTAGTTACAAGCTGTGGTGGAGGTGCTGCTGCATTGCATTTCTGTATTACTTCTTGGATTACTTCATGTTTCCCATTGTTTTCCATGTCAAATGCTTTCCTCTCCAAAGAGGCAAGTCGAAGCTTGACCTCTCTAAGTTCTTGCTGCAAGAAAAAACTCTGTTCCTGTGGATCAAAGGCAGCTATGAACTTGCTCCATTGCCTATAGTAGGCCAAAGCATAGGGGGTGGCTGTCAATGACCGAATAGGAGAGTTTATTCGCTGGAGTAGAGATTGTTGGGAGTAAAATGTTAGAAATCAACCAACAGAGGGTACGCACATCGGAAGACTGGTAGAATAGCCCAGGAGCTCACACAGTGGTGGTGCGGGTGGAATCACAAACTTCCTTACTTTGTGCAGATCAGCAAAAAGACAATGCTCAAGAAAAATATAAGACCAACTAAATATTTCCATCCAATGGACACAATACAACAGAGGACCAAAGTCCCACCAAACTGTGGTCCTTTGTCCTCACCAAAAGATGCTATCTTACTACCTCTGAGACACTCCTAGGCATATAACAATATCTGTATGAGGAGATCACCTAGTAATGAACCCTCACCACCTAGGCGAACTATGAAAGATATGATCTCATCAATGTAGAGTCCAAAGAGAGTCGGTGAGAGGGTGCAGCTCTGCTTCACCCCAATGGTGCTCTCGACCCAATCCGATAGACCGCCTGGAGCACAGACCCTACCTTTGACTGACTCATATAAGCTCATCACACCCCAAATCAGCATCTCTGGGATTTGTATCTCCTATAGTCTCCTGATCATGCGGGATCGTGGAACAGTGTCGAAGGCCTTTCGAAAGTCTACGAAGCATGTGTAGACTCTCTGATGCCTCCTCAGGGTGAAAATGTGGTCTAGAGTAGAGTGCTGCCTCCTGAATCCTACCTGCCCTAGTGCTCGCCGCCCCCGTGCCTCTGTATGACTGCTGATCTCTCTCTCTAGTACCGATCCAATCATGAGGGTGTGATAGTTCCCGGTGTCCATGAGGTCTCTTGCTTTGTGGACCGGTACGATAGTGGTGGTGCTCCATGTTGGTGGGACGCCGTGACAAACTGCAAGGTTAAACATATGTGCAAGGATCGGTGCTAAAACCTCCTACCCATGTGCGAAGTGCTCTGTCCGAAGGCCTTCGTGATCTTGTGCTTTCCGGTTGTGGAGCGTGCGAAGTGCAGCCCGAACGTTTTGCGTAGTGAATAGATGACAAGTAGTGGGCCTCGGCATAGAGGACATGTCTGGCGGTGTCTGCCTCGGGACATCATATAGGGAGCATGCATAAGTGTGCCACACGCCCGGATCAGTGATGGGGATGAGTGGCTTCCCCTCCGAAAGGAATCCCCACCCAGTGGTCGGGTTTCCCCCACGAAATGATCTGATGATCTCATCCATCCTGTGTGTGAGGAAGCCTCGTCTCTTGCGGCACGTCAACCGCTGAAAGATCCTGTGTGCCTCATGTGACGTCAACTGACCCAAGGCTCGCTCCCGTGTGAGGTGGGCTCACATCTCTCTACACTCATCATCAAACCGGGGCTTTTGAGGCATCTTCCCATCTCATACCCGTGAAGATCAGGTCGTAGGAAAGGATCTCGTGGCAGCATCCTGTATCACTGTGACAAGGGTGGCTGAGGATTGGCCTAGAAAAAGTATTATTTGAATGATTACACATAGCACTCATTTTTGTATCATCACACATTTGATGTGTACTATGTGAGTCAATAACTCGTATAACTTTTTCCTTCATGAGACCCAAAGGAAAATATTTATACATGATAAGATACTTCAAGCCATGTATATATATGAATATACAATAGACGTATATGTCTATGTATAGATGAATATATACTAGACTATATATAAATCCATATATATACATATAGAACAATATATATATACATATATCCATATATAAGTCCATATAAATAACAATCCATAAATAAGTCCATCCATATATCTAAATATAGACTAGACCATATATAAATCTATGTATCCAAATACATGAATTCATAAGTCCATGTGTACATATATAAGTCCGTAGATATATTAACATGGGAGCGAGCCTTGGGTCAATTGACGTCACATGAATTGATCTAAGGCTCGCATCTATAAGTCCATATAAATTGATCTACGTTACATGAATTGATCTAAGGCTCGCATCTATAAGTCCACATAAATAAGAGTCTATAAATATTTGATAATATATCTTAGATCAATTTGTATGAATCAATATATAAGTCCATAGATATAGTAACATGCGTAGGAGTCAATTAGTATGAGTCAATATATAAGTCCATGGAAATAACTCATAGCCCCTTCTAATTTATGTTTATGCTCTAGGATTCACCTCATAGTTTCATAGCTGGTCCTTAATATGCTTCTTTTTAGCCATAACATGCCCAAATAGTCGAGCCTACTAGGTTACTATGTTTCATCATTTAAGTATAGCATATGTAATGAATCATTAGAAAATAAAATACCCAGTGCGCCTGAAAGTGAATCTTGTTGCATTGCTTTGAGAGTATGCATGGGACTTTAATTTCGAAGGCAATAAAAATGTCTTCTATGTATGCTACAATGTCGAGTCTACTAACGGGTCTGCATGCTTTTGGGTAGTTTATGGGTACTAAGCTATGAAATCCATGCAAATTTAATTTCCAATTATTAATAGAAGATGACCATTTTATATAAAATGGTGATCTGCTATTAATGACTGGGAATTCAATTTGAGCATTCATTGGGAATTCAATTTGCATGGCTTTAGTGGAAGATGACCATTTTATTGCCCAAAAGCATGCGTTTGGACTGCGTGTTGACACGCGGTCCAAAAGCATGCAAAGGCATGCTTTTGGTATGTCCTTAGTATGCTGAAAATCGGAGTGTCGAGCGCTTGAAGTAAGTCTCTCCATAAGGTAACTGTGTTGTAACTAATGAAGACAGGGCTGATTCACATAGCATTTCCTATGTCCATCATCAAGGAGTCGCCAAATGCAAAGATGGCTGGGTAACCACAAGCTGCTCCTTCTACAACCTCACAACAAGTAGGCCCCTCCATGCTAGCAAATAATTATTTGCCTTCAACACGAATTCTTTGCCTTCAAATTGATAATCCAATGCGCTTGCTCTCCATATGCCTAGCTACCAAATGCTTATCTGTTACTCCTCGAGTCATATTATATAATAGCGTTTTATCGTGCCGCTACTGTTGACTTGTACCACATAACTTTGTGTTTTCATCTACCGCTCTCATCTCCCGGCAAGCCTTAATGAAAAAGCTGTTGTGCTCTCGTTCCAATCACCAATGATCAGCATACGGTAGTCTTGAAGTCTGTAATGGCACCTATGACGACTTGCCCCTATGGAGAGAAAACACACGATAAATTGGGCAAAGAAAAGGCAATCAAACCGAAATGATTATCATAGCACACGCACCCACGTCAAAGACTAGCTGGGTGAGGTGATCGAGCCACTTGGATTCTAGCCTGTAGCCAAGTCCAAGAAGAAGCCGCAGAACTCATTTGCTAGCACGTTACGCATGTGAGCGCAGAGTAGATTAGCAGCCGTGTTCACGTTGTTACCATTACACAGCACGCTTCAGCTGTGAGGTGACCATGATCAATGCAAGAAGAGCAAGCATCACTTTCTTATTTAGAATACAGCTCACGTTTGATATCTAAATTCAAAGGAGATTCAAACGATTGCCAAAATCTTCAATGATAGCAGCAGCGCTCAATTGAGATTCAAGCAATTGCAAAAAACTTCAATGATAGCAACGGTGCTCAGTTGAAAGTCTGGCTCATAGTCATCATGTTGAAGAGAGCAAACAATTGACAAACATCATCTTCAAGTGGAGTTGCCGCTTCTCATGATAGATGAAAGTCCGTTGAAATCTTCAATCCTACTACATTTTGGTACGAAATTGAGACCCCTTTCAATCACAATCACATGTGGAAATGATCTTTGATACTTTGATTGCAATTGCAATCATGAATAAGGTGGAGATATTCTCTCCACACATATTCTCTTCCTCCGTCAAGGTCGATATGTTCTATCCACATGTTATGTCTAGTGTAAACTAGATATGATGCGTTAAGAGGTTGCATGGACCCCTAGGATTTAGTGTTTAAAAAGGATCATTGAGAAGTAAGGATTGGTGTAGAGAGGTTTCATGGAGCTAGGATTTGGTCTTTAAAAAGGATTGAGTAGCAAAGCGATCTATGGAGATAACCTACCTCTCTCTCTCTCTCTCTCTCTCTCTCTCTCTCTCTCTCTCTCTCTCTCTCGGAATGAGAGTCTACGATGAGCTATTCTCCTACTGGGTCTCTCGAGCTCAAAAAATTGTAACTATGAAATAACACACCATTTTCAAATGGAACAATTGAAAAACATTTGTAATTTTTCAAAGAAAATTAATTCACGTATGTTTCCTGTTAGCGAGTGAGATAGTCAGGGAGAGAAACTAAGGGGAGAGAGAGAAAGAAGGCAGGGCTGAGCAAGGAAAGGAGAGAGCAAGAAGACAGGGCTAATCTTAATTGTCTACTGTATCCAAAATTCGAAGATGTGTGGAAGACAAGAGTCTTCAATATGAGATATGAGAGTCATGACTCCATTGTAACTTTGGCAAAACTTAAAGGTCTGGCAAATGCAGTTATGAGGATGGAGAAGAGACTAATGATATTGTCTCTTCTTGTCAATTATTTGTCTTGTTGTGTAATGAAAGATGGTGACTGTTGGTTTGTGCATCATTTTTAGGTGGCTTGCTAGGGAGATATCGTTAAGCACTGAAATTCATGATATGGCAATGAAGTCAACAATGTAATTTACTAAGTCACTCATGCTACTAGTTCCATCAATGAAGCTAATGAATTCATTAGCTAATGAAGCTGATGAATTAGCTTCATTAGCTATTAATTAGCTAATGAAGCTAATTAATAGCAAGAATTTGAGAATAATGAAAAGACCTTATAACTTATATTTATGTGCTTGTACATAGCTTGGCTCGTGTCTGGTGGCTCAGCTTTGTGCTTGGCTCGCTTCTAGAGGCTCGGCTTTCTAACTACCTCTAGCCCTGGCATGTCTCTTGGTCATAGCTCTACACCTAACAAGGGCTACAATAACCCCTGTCGGTCGCGCTCCTGACTCTAGACAAGGAGGGGATATCCCTAAGTGTAATCTGCATGTTAACCCTCTGTCTGAGCTGTCGGGTCATTGACTCTAGCTCACGGTCATGTCGAGGCCTCATCTCGTAGGGGTCCATGTGATCTCGCTGAAAAAACTCCATGATAGAGCTTTGATAGGGATCAGCCAAGGAAGAGATTAAAATCCGCAGGACACCTTGCAAGCCTATGGGACAAAGTAGAATAGATAGAACAAAAACTCATACAAGCCTTAGAGGGCTAAAGCAAAGGGTGCGCTAGGGCCCTTGCTGAGTGCGATGCTAAACTAAGCTATTATTGTATCAATTGGATTTAACAAAGTCTGCAGAAGATAACTAGCCTTGGAATAATTTTTTGGATCGAAGATGAAAAGTGCTGGAGGTCACCTTACTAGTTGCGCTAAAGATGACAAAGAAAGAAAGAAAGAAAGGTAGTTTAATAAAAGTCTTTGAAAGACCAAAGGGTCTATGAGATTGAAAAAGCCAAATACAATGAGCTGAATGGGTGGAGCCTCTAAGCAGAGCATCTACAACCAAGCCAAATACAACATAAAATAAACACTATTACAAAATGTCTGAGCACATGAAGAGGGTAGGAATTGTGGTGTGGCGCCACCATGGTGGGCCTTTGTATGCTGTTAGTGTGTTATCCTACATCAATGCATTTGCCCTCATTGCCATTTGTAGAACACAGCAGCACAATGCAAGGCTATGGACTCCATGGTGGAGATAAGAGCACAGTTAGGGGGAACAGAAACGGGGAAACGGGGAATGGAAACGGAAACGGAAACGGAAGCGTTTCGGGATTTCTGGGAGGGCTAAAACGGGGAAACGCCATGTCAGCAAGGGGGGTTTAGAAAAGGGGGTTTTGAGATGAGAACACACACATTTAGAATGCTATAGCCTACAGCCTGAAAGAGAGCCAAGGGTTGAAAGAGAGGGCTGAAACTTGAAAGTGGGGCCTGAAAGAGGAGGGAGCAGAAGGCTGAAAGAGAGGGCTGAAAGAGGGGGCTGAAGGAGGGGGCTGGAGGGGAGTAGATGATGATGGAGGGCTAAAGCAGCTTGCACGAGAGAAAGGAGAGGAAAGGAGTGAATGGGGCTCAAGGAGGGCTGGAAAACCTTGAGGATGGAGAGAGTATGAGGCTGGAGTGGAAGGAGGCCAAAATCGAAAGCAAAAAGACCAAAAACGGGGCTGGCGGCGGATTTTGCGTCATTTTGGAGACCTAGCAGCATGTGTTGTCTGAAACGGCCCGTTTCAGGGTTCTGAAACGCGTTTCAGACTGGCTGAAACGTTTCAGCCAGCCGTTTCAGGGTCCTGAAACGTTTCAGACTCTGAAACGCGTTTCAGGAAACGGGGCTTCTCTGAAACGGCGTTTCAGGCCTGGCTAGGCTCTAAAACGCGTTTCAGCGTAACTGTGGATAAGAGAGAGTGAGAGAGCAAAAAAACAATAAGACACAGGAAAGAGAGTTGACAAGATTTTTATGATTGATATTGTATAGCACACAGCCTTATCTCACACAGCTCACAAATGAGATCACACCAGAATCACATCATCTAGTCAAGTGGATCAAGTGGCCACCGAAGGGAACATTCATACCCACACGCTCAGGGACACTCACACTAGGACACATACACGCACGCACAAGGCCTAGTTCCCATACCTTTGGCTACGAGTCAGCCCAGCACAAGCATAGTACGCTCTTGCCTCTAATGGGTCTCTGTAGAAAGCTATATCTCGTCCTGCTGTATAATTCCAAGAAATTCCTTGGATCTTACCATAAGGTACCATTACAATTCCAAACAGCACAAGTCAAGGTCTTGGTGCTCTGAGTCGCATTGACCCATCCCCTTATACAGGGGGACCGCCAGATGCCCATCGGGGGTCTATCAAAAGCTGCCCATCTCGAGCCACAGCCCGATTTCCCTCCTTGCAGTGGGGTGATGTCCCATTGCAAGGGTGCAAGGTCCTCATCCAAATCTATTTGAGGGTGGTCCCATAGAACTTTCCACTTGGGTAGTGTTGTAAGGCGAGCCTAAGTGTCTCTAAGTCGGATGATAAGAGGTGATTCTTGAGAGGGTCCTGTCCTATGCACCATGTGCTCTGAATCCCGTGCTCCGAGACTCACAAGGTGGAAGCCACAAAGCTAGTCACATTGTCGAGATGGTAGTGGTGTAGGTGTGAGGGATCCCCCCGACTCTAATGTTGATAGCCTTACTGGCTCTTTGCTACTGCTCAAGAATGGTGCCGAAAGTGGCCTTCACAGGCTCTCATTTTTCGATGTCCACCCACCTGGGGGTCTCCTCGGTGGTGTACTGCATGGTGGCCATCCGCACCTCCACTACTGACCCACTACGGGCTGTCACTACAGCAAGGAGCTCCTTGCAGAATTGTAACATCTCCTAACCGAGGCTATGGATAAATCTTTCTTGCTTCATCTCTTGTGCATGTAGGTGATGAACCTCCATGACAAGCTGCTCTCAAGCCTGGAGTAGAATCTCGCGTGACTGATGTCATTTATATGGATAGGGTATGAAGGGAGGCTGGGTGATTGGGATATCAATTAATATATTAAGTGGCTGAGCTTTAATTCAATTTACTTTATACTTTTCAAATTTTAACTTATAAAACAAGAGTGCTTATCTATTGATATCTTTATACTTTCATATCATCTTGCTTATCATTTTTAATAGATCAATAATTGTAGAAGTAAGAGGTTTCCTATTTAAAATCACCTCCCCACCTATGAGCCCCCAAATGAGGAGAACTTAACAGTGGAATAGGGCTAAACTAGGGAATAGGGGTGGAGATGACAGAAGACTGAGAGGGGTCTGGGGACATCTCGGAGATGGATGCCTGACTATAAATGGAAAGGGTGGCTGGCTAAGAGGTAGAGGTGATAAGAAAGTGGAGTACTATAGGGAGACATAAGGAATTACGATGGAGGTCACAGTAGAAGGCCACGTCAAGGCCAACTCTGAAGCCGATGCCAAAAATAAAGCTAGCGTCAAGGATGATGAAGCTGCTGCCAAGGATTATGTCGATGATGATGCCGAAGCAGCTAGGGATGATGCTGATGCAGAGGCTGTTTTCGGTGCGAAGCATATGGAGGACTCAACAAAGCCCTTCTTTAAAAAGATCTTGATAACAGCTTTGCACTTTAGCATTTAAGCGATCAATGAATGCTCTTTACAAAGAGAGACCAAGAGGCCCTTAGTGCATGTGCAAGGCTATAAGTAGCCCACATACTTGTTACACTAGTATCTGAACAAGGCTTCCGTCCTGGCAATCCAGTTGCACCCACGTCGCAATCAACGGTGAGCGAGCCAAGAACCACGTCGCAATCAACGGTGAGATCGTATGTAGCTTTGAAATTGGGTAAATACAGTGAGGCCACAATGAGGGCGGGCGTTGGGGGAAGGGGGAAATGAAGGCCACCGCGTGAACTGTGATGGTGGAATCCGTAGGTTTCATTCCGCCTTCCAAGGGAGTTGCAAGCAACGATCAAGAGAGTCCAAGGTGTCCCCGACGTCTAGCTCAGTCACGAAGAAGGTTGAGGAAAGCAGGAAATTCCGACTTAGGTGCACAAGATTGAAGTATTTTTGTGAAAAAAGATCGCAAAAAAATCACAATTATGATATTCCTCGAATACGCCATACATACCATCCCTGCTCACAAGCATCTTCTTCCAAAGGCGAGTGCATCTCATTGTACAACCTATTCATATCGTCCCTGATAAGAGCTTTACACTCACTTCCTGGTGGTCGGAAGTCATAAGCCCAGTAGCAGATTGTTATGCAGGTCAGATACGTAAATGCATGTCCATAAAGACAAGGTCTTACCGGATTCTTGTCTGGCGGAGCTTGAGGAATGCAAGTGCAATCTCCGCTGCACGGAGCAAATGTCCAGCCATGGTAGCAGCATTGTAATTCTCCTTTCTCATCAATCCTCCCCTCCGAGAGAGGAGCAAGCCTGTGAGGGCACTTATCTTCGAAAACCTGCCATTTCTTGCCATTTCTGTCCCACCAGACGACGAGTTCCCTTCCCAGGATCGTGATTGCATGAGGGACTCTCTTATCCAGTTCAGCGGCGACGGCGACCGGATACCAACAGGCGTTCCAATCGAATTTCTCGTGCTTTCCCGTCAGAGGGGGGGCTTCCATTTCTATGGGAAACTCTGTGACTCCATTGGCAGTCCCCGTCCCTGCAAAGACAAGAACGCACACGTTTGATCTTCCCGAAAGAAAATCGTAAATCCGGTGCCGCAGCTCGAAGTATAAACGATCAAGTAACAAGCTCTAACGGAGAATACAAAGAAGTTGATGAAGAAGAGAGCAAAGGACCAGCAACGGAGCTCGGAGACGCCATGAAACATGCTCACGTGAAGAACTTCGGACAATCAACGGAATCCGCGATCTCAGCAGATTCCACACCACCACCACCGTCCACTCGATGAAGATGTGGCTGAGATTCCTCCTCCTCACCATGGTATGATTGGCCTTGGCTCACCGTGGTATGATGGCTTGCCCTCGGCCAGATTCAATCAATGTAGCAGCGACACTGCGGGTGCCTTTAGTCTATAAACCCCCTAGAGGTTGCCTTTAGATTTGTCTGAGGAATCTCGACCAAGACCTTCATCCAATTGTCTAACTCTGGTCTCGATGGGATCTCCTAAGATTCTTCCCACGAATCCAAACGCGGATTCCTATGGATCTGGTCTTGGTGGGACATTCCTCCCATGAATCTAAAGGCAGATTCCTTTGGTTGTCCTTAGTGCCTCACTCTCCTTGAGTTTCTGGTTACTTTGTGGTGTTTGTACTTACCTCCAGCATTCAATGTAGCATGGGCAAGCATGGGTGCTCGTAGTCTGTAAACACCCTAAAGGTTACCTTTAGATTTTTGGGAGGAATCTCAGCAGATTCCACACCTTCAACAGAGTTAGACCATTGGATGAGGTCTGGGAGGGATCTCCTGTGATTCCTCCCATGTGGATTCCTTCGGTTAATCGCCAGCATGCATGCTCAACTCGAAACAAAAAAAATGTACATACATTTTTACTTAATAATGATACCCTAAGCCTTTGCGCTAGTTTTGTTCAGTTGGCACAACTTTCATCTACCTATACTTTTTTGTAGTCTTGAGTTATGAGCAGAGCTTTTGATTCTTTGATTAGCTATCCAATTTTGAGAATTGAATCGTTGTCGTGTCGATGGAAGATATCTCAAGCCTGGGGTGCCAACTCAATATGTAATATGTTACCACCCTCGTCCAAAATCTAGGGTATGGGGGAACAAGGTCCATATATAATATGCATGTATTCCTTAAAAATTTTCAAATATGCAAGGGAAAAATATTAAAATTTCATGTCCCCCCACCCTTAAAATATAAGGTATATACCTTGGAAAATATGCAAGATTTTAAGGTTTTTACATATTTTTCATAATATGTGAGGCCCAAGGGGGGGGGTCTTTTGGATGAGGGGGGTAAAATAAAAAATACACTAAAATATGAAAACCCATATCCTTTCAATTTAATGTAACTTTTTCATGTGTTACCCAAATTTAAAGGTGTAAAGACATATTTGAAGCTCTTTTAGTGTAGAACACAACCATGTTAATTTGAATGATTTCTACTCATGGCATATTGTTAAATTCATCTCATACTCAAGATTTTGATGGGTTTTCTTCTTAAAGGGAGTTGGCACCCCAGGATCTCAAGCTGTTTTTGTTTTATTTGTAGACATACTGAGTGTTGCACTCCCAATCTCAAATTATGTTGAGATTATGAGGCTTATGGTCACCTTTGCATGCAATTTTGGCCCATAGACGTTATTTTTGGATTGTGGAAAAGTAATTCACGAAGAATTGTAGTTTAAAAACAATGCCAGCTATGTATTGTGAGATTAAGCATTGATGTGGGGGCAATGTTTAGGCATAATTGTGTGCAATGTTTAGGCTTTGATGTTGTGTTTAGAAAGCTGATAAACATTAGAATATGTGAGATGATTTTCAATGTTTGTAGGATTCATGTATTTCATCCAATTTATTTAAATGTGTTAAGTCACATTTTCTGTATGATGCAGCCTTATTTTATTTGGAAAATGTAGATTGAGTTTTTCCTTGTAAGAGGAGTTTAGATACTTTAATATGAGAGAAGATCATAAATGTGTTGTTGTTCATTTGCATCCCATTGAGTCCTAGTACTTAATAGACATGAATAAAGGTGTTTGTTAGCTATACTGTTCAATGGAAACATCCTTCAAACAACATAATTCAAAATAGCACTTCAAATAGGACATAAGGATGGGAATTTCTCATAGCATTTGCCATGCTTATTGCAGTAACAAAGAATTCAACAATTAAACTTGAAGCTCGAGGAAATTAGCTCTGCAGGGACAATTAATGAAAAGAGCATTTGAGCCTCCAATATAAAGTCTTGATTCAATGTAAAAGTATTGGTCATCGGGTGAAAGTACCTAGTGGGGCAAATTCACTCCTTGTACTATGTATAAAGCCAATTGTCAAAATTCATCCAGCATCGCTTTGCGTGTGAGGGTAAGTTGTTGGCAAAGTAGGGTATATGAAACCTACTCTTAGCAATTTATCAAATTTTCCTTTGACCAACTTAGCATAGTTAGGATTCATTCGATACCTCTAGTGCACAACAAAAATTGCATCCTTTTTAGATTTATGCAGTGAACCAGGCTCGAATCTATGCCCTTCATGTCTGTGTATTCCCAAGCAAAAGGGTCTTTAAATTCCATTAGTAATTATATCAATTCTGTTTTGAAATCTCCTTCCACATGTACACTGAGTTTCACTGTCTGCAACTTTTCTACCATGCCCAAATTCAATTCTTCCAACTCATCTTCTTTTACCCTTGTTATTTTTTGTATCTGCTTCTCATTGGCCTATACTGCTTTACAAATGACATTCTTGCCCCATTTTTGTTGGGCGGAGTCTTCATCCACTTCAAGTGGTGGTGGATCTTGATTGCCATATCAGAAAATTGAAATTCCTCTTTCAACTCAATGCTTCACCCACAAGGCACAACTAGGTCCTGGCCGATGGCCATCCGTACTCGAGCAATATCCACATTGTTCTGATTGTTTTTTATTCCAATTAGTTTGTTGATTCTACTTCCTTTGTTGTCCCTAATTTCTTTGTTGTTGTTGTTGTTGTGGTTGTGGTTGTGGTTGTGGTTATGGTTGTGGTTATTGTTGATGTTGTTGCTACTGCTGCATAGCTATCGTTGCACTTGCTCCAATGGCTATCACATTGGCACCCATTGTTGCTAGAGTTCTATGTGACTGTTGCTATGGATTGTTGTGTGCATTAGGGTTGTACCAACATGTTGCAGTTAAGTGACTTTTGCTACAATGCAATTATGGTCGATTCTAATTCACCCCCAAAGTTTGCAAATTTGATCCACAAGTTTCTCCAAATCGGAGGTTGTAGGAACCTTTGATTTCGCCTTCTCTTTCTTTTCTTCCTTTTTGCTTTTCTTTACTGCCTCCTTTTTTTTCCTTTCTTTTCTTCTTTGAGTTAGTATCTGAATCACTATTGGACTCATTACTGCTTGAGCCAGATTCGGATTTAGACTGTCTGCAACATCAGAATCGTCTTTGAAATCATCTTTGGATTTTGCCTCAAATTTTTCCTTTTTCTTCTTGATTGTTCCTATGCATATTTTAGCTCTTTTGGCTGCATCAACTAGGGTATATAGGCTAAACCACCTCATTGCTTTTCCAACAAGTGTGCGACAAATTGTTGCAAATTTTTTATATCCCCAAACAATGTATTGAAACTACTAGCTTGCCACTGGGTTTCAAATTGCGCAACATGACTGTCTTGATCTTCTTTGTCCTTACCATGGAACTCAAAAAATTTGTGTTTTAGACTTACTACCTATGGATGTGCCATCACGTGAATAAGTGTATTTGGCATGTTCACCTGTGGACTTACAGGTGATGCTGGTGGTGAATTTATATTTATGCTCCTTGGACTGTTTGGTAAGATGTGAAACGCTTGATTCTCTTCTTCTTGGTCAAATTCTACATCCAAATTTAATTTTTTCTCTTCCTCATATCTTTCGTCCAAATTTGTTTCTTTTTCTTTGGATCTTTCGTCTGAATTTGTTTCTTTTTCTACGGATCGTTTGTCTAAAACTACTTTTTCTTTGGATCTTTTGTATTAGTCTTGTTCTCTTGCTTCGGATTCTTCGTCCGAGTATTCTTCTTTTTCTTCGGAATTTTTTTTCAAGTCTTCTTCTCTGTCATTGTGCTGTCTACAATATGTCTTTTGCTACTTGTTCAAAATATGTTGCTACCTCATCCCCAAGGTCTTTGAGCTCTGGGAGATCTAGTGGCAGTTCATTTGCATCCTCTTCAATTGTTTGAAGGAGGTCAAATGGTAATCGATGATTTATTCTTGTTGGATTCACTTGGTTTACTCCAAGAATGCTTGAAATTGTGAGATTTCCCTTGATTCATCCTCTGGGCTTTTGACATCGATTTCTTCTCATGTCGTTGTTTGGATTATGCCTTCTTGGCTTGATAAATGTGTTGGTGCCATTTCAGCACTAGCTTTCTCTTCCTAATCTTGTTTTTGATGCTCTTGTTGTCAAAGTTGCAAACACATACGTTGAGATATGGGGTTGTCATCTTAGCTATTTGTAGTCATTCATTCTTTTGTATACGCATTGCCATGCCAAGAATGTTAGTGTACTCAATTCAAATCAATATGCATTATACCTAAGTCTGAACTTGTTCGAGACTATCGGATGCTATCGTCTTCCAAAAACATCAAATTGAGACGATCTCGTCTCTGTCAGACTGAGCATTCTACTCCACCAACTCGGATATGGTATACAGACAACCACATTATCGCCCTGATAACACCAAATGCTCCATGGCACACAAGCAACCAATCTTGATCTTTAATTACTGGATAGCTTATTGGGTATTTGAACCTGCAGGATCACCAGTGTTAACAAAGTACAAGACTCCATTATTTGGGGGAGCATGGTAGTAGACTTTTAGGGCAAGGGCAATTGGATTTTTAATCAGATGAAAAGTGCTTTGCCTTCAAGATGTCCATCAAAGGGCTAGTGTTAGGGGTCAACCTTGTGAACCACATGAGGTGAGGTGAAAATGATGATCTTCATCTCTTGTAGGTTCAGTTTGATCACACTCATCGAATCACTGGGTGGACTATGATGGCATGCCACATGTATGATCCAAGGTAAGAATGATTTCCATTTTGTTCAATGCTCATCTCTGCAAGGTGACCATTGGATGGAATTCGTTTTATTTCATTCGCATTCTAGTGCCCTGGAATTGTTGACAATATCATTATGCGAGATGAAAGAGAAAGACATGGCAAGCCAAAGTTTTGTTTTGGGAGATTCTTAATGCAATGACGAGCCACCGATTTCCATGGGTTCATGGTGGATGAGGCCCAAGAAAATTGGAATGCAATAAGGATTATGTTCAATAGAGCGACCCAAATAATGTCATTGTGGGATGGGAATGCACCTACCTTTTCCACTAGAAACAAAGTTTGAGGAACCACATGAAAAAATTTGTGAAGCAATAGCAATGCATCGAGCATCTATCGATCTATGAGAGATGGTGGTTAAGCAGACCAAAGAAAGAGGCAACTGTATGAAGCAAGAAACTAAGGCAACAGTGGGTTGATGGGGCAATCATCAAAGGGGTGTTCCATCCATGGACATATCGCTTAGTTTGTGGGATGCACGCATTGCTCATTTGGGAAATCTAATGTCTATTGTATGTATGATCA